>NC_031987.2:1145620-1270620 GCF_001858045.2 Oreochromis niloticus
AAGTAACTTACCCAACACTGCTTATGACACATCTGCACCTGGCTCTATCGCCACGTTTGAATGTTTCATGCACAGCACATTTGTAACTTTCAGTGTTTTCTGTTCTTTCTAAAAAAAAAACGTTCATCTACGTGAAATGCAATGGTGTGTTTTTTTTCAGCTTCATACACTTGAAGTTTTACAAATCACCACTCCTATTGTTTATATCATTTCACAGCAAAGAAATATGTATGTCACAAATATATTACACATTAATATTTGACTAGTGTTCTCCTAACACATTCTGTCAGCACAGTCAGCATTTATATGTATTTCCTCATTGTGGCATGTTTTCAAAGACCTTTCCCAGCTATGCTGTGCCTGTGGTGAGAGAAGCTCAGGTGCAGAACCTGGTCAGTGTGTAAGATCACCAAATCAATACTGAAGACTGAAGCACTCTGAATGGGTTACTGCAACATCACCTGGTGACATTTCACTTTGAACCCACTGGAAACAGCAGAGGACGGCGAGGTCTCACAACAGAAAAGGTATAGTTCAGGTAACCAGCATGTCTTTGCACTTTAAAGGCACTGGAGCACCTAAAGGACACACGAAAACATCAAGTGATCCACTTTAGCGACCTGTTAGACTTCTGTACAGAGGTCTGTAGCAGCTGCACATTCAGACATGTTTAGTTGCTTCACTCAACAGCCTGACTTTAGATGAATGGCTGTGATAATCTAATTTTTCTTGCAGATTGAATGCACCTTCTGCGGAAAGTGGTGCCATACAGTGTGCGTGGACTTCCCCTGTACAGAAGGCGAATACAAATGTTGTGCATGCTAAATAAAAGAAAAAAATGATCCCTGTTGTCTTTGCTTAATGACTCGTTTTAGTCTTGAAAATCCACATTGCTGGCATTGCATCTTTCAACATGTTTGTGGGTCGATTTGAATGCTCCAGGGGTAAGTGCAGCCATTCAGCCTCTACTCAATGTGATCATAGAAGCAGCTGCAGATGTGTCACAAGTTTTTTTTTGTTGTTTTTTTTTTGTCATTGTTTTTATTGCAGTTTTTCCTTTTTTTCCTTTAACAAGGCAGTGTCTGCGACACCAGACACAAAACAACAAAACAGTACAAACAGTACAAACACAAAACGTACACAACAGCTCTTAAATATGACATAATACAAGAGGTGGTGGGTTATTCTTACAGCGCCCGGGTGATGATCACGTGCGCAACAGTCCTTTTAATAAGATGGCGGAAAGGTCTGGTCCGATATAAGTTGTGTCCAAATTCATGGGCTGCATCCTCCTGAGGCCGCATTTGTAGACCGATTACGTCACAGCGACGCGCCGAAGGCTGTCCAAATTCGTAGACTCCTCCGAATGCAGCCGACAAATGCGTCCTTCTTTTCCCCGAATTTGAAGGATGGGTCGGGTGTGTCCTTCGTGGCCCACCATATCCCAGAATTCATAGCGCGGCCCAGCCAAACTCCAGTTTCCGGCAATGGCGGCCGCTACTAAGTTTTAAAATTACTTTTATTAATCTTTCTGGATCACAAAATAAACTTTTAACATATTTTCAGGCGAGAATGTAGCTGTGTAAACTTCAAATATCTGCTCGGTTTATCAAGGTATTGCATATTTGCAAAAGTGCTTCGACGTTTTCGGAGACGTCTGTTACCCACGAGCTTGATAGCTAACCGATAGCTAACCGAGAGCTCGAGGGTCACTGAAGCCGCCGAGAACGGCACAAGTCCCGGCACATCATTTTCAGATCACCGCGGACTTTCGCTACTGAGGTTAAACGTAATATATAAGTCACTTAGACAACCTAAAAATGATATTATTGTTTGGCTTTTTTCAGTGTTTTATTTGTTCATGAGTAAATCGGTTTGGCTGAGATTAAAGATATTAGATTAGATTAGATAAAATAAAACTTTATT
Organism: Oreochromis niloticus; assembly: GCF_001858045.2. Lineage (NCBI taxonomy): Eukaryota > Metazoa > Chordata > Actinopteri > Cichliformes > Cichlidae > Oreochromis > Oreochromis niloticus. The sequence continues at coordinate 1,147,547 of NC_031987.2, forward strand.
AATCCCCCGGGTGGTTTTCACACAGCTGAATAAACGTCAAACAGAAAACCGATTAAACAGAAGTGTGAGATGGTCGAGAATTTACGCCAGTGTCCTGTTATATTTTAGATAGCAAGGAGCAGACGGCTGTTTATTAAACTCCACCGAGACAGCGGTGACGTTAATCAGAAGGCTAGACCGTCCAATTTCACAGCCGTTTACTTCCGGCCTACCCGACCTTCTGAGGACCCGGCCCACGTAGACCGCGAAGGCCGGGTCCTCAGGAGGATGCAGCCCATGAATTTGGACACGACCTTTGTCCAAAAAAGGGTGCCACACTCTGTACACTGTAAAATCTAATATTGTGTTTAATTAAAAATATTAAATAGGCTGAACTCAATTTTTATCAATTTGTTATTAGAACTCAATTTAAATAAGTTACCAGTACTTTTTATGCAAAAACGCTGATAAACTCCATTTATTTGAGTTGTCTTAACTTAGAAAAACTAAGTAAGCTGGAAGTTTTGCTTCTCAGTGCGGAAGGATGAAAGATGTGTTTTGAAAATGCCACGTGACTACCGTCCTCCTCCCTCTCGGATCAGTCCGCATGTTCACGGTGCATTTTTTATGGAATATGTTGAGCAAACCTGGAGAAGCGTCAGCTCAAGATATTATTGTTGTCATTGCTGTGGATCTTTACCTGATACACTGACTTGGTGAGTAAATGTTTACTCTTATTCAAACTGATTTTGTGGCTTCTCTTAGTTTAGCACCAGGTTTAGAATCTTGCTAGCTAGTTAGTGTTAGCCTAGCGTTGCTGCTGCCGCTGGGCCCATCTTACTTAAAAATTAACACCACAGCCTTAAAAACCTTACATAAAACTATGTGGTGAAATTTTCTGTTGATTGTTTGAAATAAATAAGTGAGATAAGAGCCCAGACAAAATTCTTCGGGAGGTGCAGCCGTTAGGGGTGGATAACAGAGCTCTCCGAAAACGTGGAAGCACTTTTGCAAATATGTGATATTTTGATAAATTAAGTAGATATTTGAGCATTACACAGCTACATTGTCGCCTGAAAATATCGTAAAAGGTTATTTTGTGACCCAGAAAGGGTAGTCTGGGGAAAGGGAGGATCGCATTTGGAGGCCACAGTTGTCGGAGCCTGTGCGTACTTGTAAGCGCGGCAATGGCGGAGGAGCGCCGCTGAAAAACTTATTACTTTTTCTGGGTCACAAAATAAACTTTTAAGATATTTTCAGGCGACAATGTAGCTGTGTAAATTTCAAATATCTGCTCGATTTATCAAGACATCACATATTTGCAAAAATGCTCCGACGTTTTCGGAGACGTCTATCTTTTTTTTTTTCATGCTTTGTGGCAGCTTTAGAACATCTGTGGCATCTATTAATGTCAAATCTAGCCTTTATTTAACAACATAAGCAAACTCTATGTTATAATGATTGCACAGCCATTAAGGATCAAATCAGTTTCTGAAAAATGTTCTGTTTTTTCTCCCTCTGCTTGCTTCTTACTGTCTTTGAGGCTCGGGACCAGCACTCCTGCTGTTGGACAGAAAGACATCAGTAAGTGTTTTGGTTTTCCAATATATTAGCAACTGTCAGTGACATTTATATTAATCAGGCTGAACTTTAATCATACTTTAGATCCGCCTGTTTTACTTATTGTTTTGTTTGTGCTTTGGTTTGGGGAAGTTGTTTCTTTACTGATCTTTTCCTGTCTTCTGTTATTAGACTTGAGATATGACTGCACTGTGCTGTTGCTGGTGACTCCAGTTAATTCTACAAGACTTGCTGTGTAAGTAAACAAACAACAACAGTTTGGTCTGCATTTCTTGAAAGATCACATCCCCCAAACTTAGTTTAGAGGGTCTACACTGTATATAGTGAAGTCTGCAAGTTTTCTAACAGCAAAATCTGTTTTGTGCCCAAAATCATTTTGCACATCATTAGAATGAAAGTTATTGGCCATGTTTGCATAGCCCTTTTTTAAAATGATGCTTTCATGACATTATTCTGTGTTGGGTGGTGGTCAGGGCTATCCAGACTGACAATTTGGGACATTGAATGTCACCTCTCCGGTGGGGAGGGAGCCTGAGATCGTCTAAATTGGAGTCTGTTCTATACCAAATGCAGAAAAAAATGTTTTAAGAAAGCAATTAAGTTCATGTTCCAAAAAATATGATTGTTTGCTTGCAGGACAACAGAAGAGATGAGCCCTCCGTCACAGATGGTGTGGTCAGTGAAGATGGTCGCCTGCAGGTTCAAGCTCATTGCATCTCCAACCCACATCCACTGCCACTGTACTTAAGGGAAGTTAAAGACTTTCTTCTGCACCTACATTTGGATCACCTCGATCCATGACAGTCATTCAGGCAGTAATGCCTGGACTGGAAACAAGCATCCTTAAAATAATACAACATTCCAGCTCATGTGTTGGAATGAAAAACAAATGTGTTGTTTAAATTAGAGACTGCACTTGTGACAGAACAACAAATATTTTATTTTGATTATATAAGTAATGTAAGTACAAAACAAACTTGTGTTGGCCTAAACTTATTTTCAGAATAATTACATCTGAGACTTTGTTTCATTGTAAGATTATAACAGTGATGGCAATATAATTGTTTGTTGTTCAGCAGAACAGTGTCCAGTATGTTGGCTGTTATACTTTGTTGTGTTTGAAAATAAAAGTTGGGCTGATTTTAACATCATTACAAAAATTGTTAATTATTTTTAATCATATTCAGGTTACCACAAATTGTTTTTTCATTTACTTGAACTTAACATGTTTGTCAGTAGGTAAACAATTAGTATTGTACAGTCAGAAATATCAAGTTATTGTTAATACTGCAGACTTGCAATGTATAAGTTGTCCTAACAGTCATCCTAAGTAAGCTTTACTTAGTTTTTTTGAGGCAACGAGTTTCCATAATTTTTTTGAGTTCTGGGAACTAATTAGATTTTACAGTGTAGAACTGACCCACACTGTGGTGTATAACGTTGGTGAGGTATTCTAGAGGAATCAGTTCGAAAATTATTTTGCGCCAGCCACAGACAGTGGGAGTCTTATCACTGACCCATTGCAAGAGGATATTTTTCCTGGCAGCAAATGTTAGAATGTTATACAATCTTTTGTTGGCTGCTGCTTTTAGGTGGTCACTTGGAAAACCTAGAATCAGGGATATAGGGTCCATCTCTATATCAACGTGGAAGATTCTCCCCATTTCACCTGTAATTTCAACCCAGTATCTTTGAAGTTTGTGACAAAACCAAAAGCAGTGAGTTAAAGTCCCCACATCAATTTTACACTTGAGACACATAGGGGAAAGAGAGCGGTTGAAGAGGTGCCTGCGGTGAGGGGATATATGCAATCTGTGTAAGATCTTAAATTGTATTGCTCTTGTCCGAGTACAAATTGAAATCCTTTTTGCAAGAGACCAAATGGTATCCCACTTTTCTTCGTCTATGGTTGCCGACAGCTCCTTCTCCCACACACCTCTGACCCCCTGCGCATCAGTGGTAGTCAAACCGTTAAGTACATGGTAAAATGAACTCAGAGACACTTTCAGCTGTTGCTTAAACAAAATTTTCTCAACATCAGATACTTCAGGGTGCTCAATAAGGGTTGTACTGTGAGTGATATAATGTCTTATTTGCAAAAAGTGAAAGAAATCTTGTATTGGCAATTTGTAACTGTTGGTAAGTTGTTCAAATGACATGAGTTTATCACCTGAGAAAAGATCACCAAGAGACTTAATATTCTTATCAGACCATCGTTGAAAGCCGGGGTCCGAGGAACCCGGAGGGAAAGCAGGGTTATTTATTATTGGGGTAAAGGTTGATGTTATTTTTGATCTTCCCTCAAGACGGCGGACAAGTCGCCATGCTTTTAGGGTGTTGAGTGTTACAGGATTTGTACAGAGGGCTTTAATTTCTTTAAAATCATTACAAAATAATAAATCACTTAGTTTGCATTGTGACAGAGCTGTCTCAATATCCGACCAGATTGAAGTTTTACCCTTAACCCAGTCGTTCACAAATCTTAAATGGGCAGAAAGCTGATACATTTTAATATTAGGTAAATCCAAGCCGCCCATGGAGCTTGGCAGGTGTAATACTGCCATCTTGAGCCTAGGTCTGCGCTTATTCCAGATGAAAGAGGTAAGCCAACCGTTTATGTCCTTCAGTACCCTTTTAGAGAACAAGACGGGGATCATTTGGATAGGATACAATAGCCTAGGCAGCACATTCATTTTGATCAGGGCAATGCGTCCTAGCCAGGAGACAGGAAGTGACGCCCATCGCTCTAGGTCTTGTTTGAGTTTGCCAAATAAGGGTGTGAAGTTGGCTTTGTACAGTTGATCGAAAGATGGGGTAATAAAGATTCCCAAGTACACAAATCCATTGGGGGACCATTTAAAAGGAAAGGAAGGAACAGTAGTTGGCATTGTAGAAAGAGTACCAAGAGGCATGGCCTCTGATTTAGCCAGATTGATTTTATAGCCAGAGAAACAGCTAAATCTGTCAATCACCTGTAGAAGAGGTTCTACAAGAATATTATGAAACTGTTTATAAAATTCACAACAGAAGCCGTCAGGTCCTGGTGACTTTCCATTTTGTAGTGCTTTAATAGCCTTGATCACTTCAGTCTTAGTTATGGGGCTGTTAAGGGCAGTCTTCTGTTCTTCTGACAAATTTGGTAAGTCGAATTGGGTAAAGAAATTGTGCATTAGCTGCTCCCCCTCTGGAACTTGTTGGGAAGAGTACAGGGTTTTGTAAAACTTCTTAACACAGTTATTTATCAGTTTGTTTTCATATACCTTGTGGCCTCCTTCATCAGATACCGCTGCGATGGTGTTAGATTCTGCACGCTTCTTAACATAGTACGCCAGACATTTACCGGCCTTATCTCCATGCTCGTAAAACCTCTGCCTAGTGTATTTAATTTTCTTCTCTGCATCTCTGGTAAGAAGGCAATTCAGCGCTGATCTGAGTGCAGTTATTTCTTGCCACAATGGTGGTGACGGGGAGGCAATGTATGTTTTTTCTTTATCCATCAATTCACTCTCTAAAGATTTTTGTTTCTCCATCCGTTGTCGCTTCTTTGTTGCAGAATACGAAATAATTAGCCCTCTCGCATAAGCTTTGCATGTTTCCCATAAAACAGAGGCATTACTAGCTGACGGAGTGTTGATATTCAAGAATGCTTTAAGTTCAGTAGAAAAGTTAGAGGTAAATTCTTCATCCTTAAGAATAATGGTATTAAGCCTCCAGTGACGGGACCTATGAAGCGCAGCTTTAAGATTAAGATCCATAATTACTCTAGCGTGATCTGAGATGATTATACTGGTTATGTCGCATGATACGACTGAACACAGGTCAGTTTTTGGGAGAAAAAAGTAATCAATTCTAGTTTGGGACTTATGCGGAGCCGAGAAAAATGTGTATTGCTTATCGGAGGGGTGAGTACATCTCCAAGCATCGACAAGCCCAAACTCGTCGCATAAAGCATGAAGCATTTTGGCCTGAGGAGAGGGGGATGCAATGCTATGTGGAAATTTGTCCATAAGCGGATTTAATATTAAATTAAAATCACCACCAATAATAATGGTAGAGTTAGGAAGAAATGGGGTTAAATCCAGAAACATTTTGGTGAGAAAGGTAGTTGGGTGGACAGGTGGAAAATAAACATTCATTATTAAAATATTTTGACCTTGCAGAATTCCCTTGACTATCACGTAGCGGCCCTTCAGATCTTTAACGCAGTCAGTTACTATAAAAGGTACATTTTTCCTAATCAACACCGCCACTCCCCTGCTTCTTGTAGTGAAGGATGAGAAAAATACTTGTCCATATGATCCTTGTTTTAAGTGCTCATTGTTATCAAGATGTGTCTCTTGTAACATAGCAACATCTATACCGTCCTTTTTTAGACAAGTAAATATTTTTCTCCTCTTAATAGGGCTGTGAACCCCTCGTACATTCCAGGTGCATATTCGCAGCTTATTCATTGTTAGTCTTATTCATGTATCATACAAAGCATATTGAGCCAGAAGATTCACCACACCCTGGTTGAAAATAAAACAGTAAAATGAAAAATAAAACAATAAAATGAAAAAAGAGCAAGAAAGAGCTGCGTGATGGAACATTCAAAGAACAGTGATTTGGCAACAGCCCTACTAAACGTGTAGGGAAAAACCAATCTCCTCCTGCCTGTCGGAGAAGCCGAAAGGCATTGCACGCGCTTAACTCACGCCTACTCATAGACGAAAACACAGTCTGTCCGGTGCCCGATGAGGTGGGACATTTCACCTGGTTGCTTATAAGCAGCGGGGACGAAAAGAGATAGAGTCACATACGCCTAGATTCGGCAGATACTCACACTGGTTCATAAGGCACAATGTGAATAAAAGGAACACTCCGGTGGTTACGGGGATTTAGGGCAGCGATTCCGCGTAAGACGCAGCTGCCTCCGGTGTGTGAAATCTCTTCTCCTTGCCGTTGGCAGACAGCCTCAGTGTGGCGGGGTATAGAAGCGCATAATCCACATTCTTCTTCCTCAGGCAGCTCTTCACCTCGTCAAAAGCCTTGCGTTTCTTGGCTACCGCCGCCAAATAATCATTAAAGAAGGAAACTTTGATCCGGTCTGTTGGGTGGTTCGGCTGTGTAGCCAGGCGCCGAGCTGCGGCCATCATTCGTTGTTTATCAGCAAAATTGTGAAGCTTCATGATGATGGGTCTGGCGCGCTGGCTGGTGCCCGGCTTCGGTGCTAGAGAGCGGTGAGCGCGGTCTAGCTTGATCTTCCCATTTTTAGTTGTGAGATTGAGATAGGAGGGGAGCCATGTCTCCATGAAAGCGACAACATCATTTCCCTCCGTGCCCTCGGGTAGCCCGACCAAGCGAAGGTTACATCTGCGGCTGCGGTTCTCTAAATCATCCATATGGTCTGCCATGTCAGTTACTTGTTTTTCGAGTTGTGCCACTTTTGCCTGCAATACATCTGCCGTGTCTTCCACGCCTGAGATTCGTGTCTCGGCATCACCCACCCGCGTTGCCAGGGCCTGGATCCGAGATGTCTGTTCGCGGATTGCGGCCAGCACGGTATCAACTTTAACATCCAACAAAGTTGTAATGCTGTCGGTTATCTTACTCAGAGCCGCGAGGATGTTCGGGTTGATATCACTCCCAGTTTCCCCGGCGTCAGCGGTGACTTCTGTGTCGCTGGCGTTAGCTTCTTCAGGCTCAGCCGCAGTAGGATCCACAATGTCGCTAGCTTGCACAGTCGGAGCTGTCTTTTTCTTAGACCTGGCATTAGGCATTTTAGAAAAATAGTCGTCCAGGCTCATTATAGAGTTACTCCCACGCACATTTGTAACGTTTCACCAGGTGAACACGTATTTTAGACGGATAATCGAGGAACCTCACCGGAACTCAGCAAGACGGGTGTTCACGCTACGACGCCATCTTGCCCTTCTCCCCATGTGTCACAAGTTAATCTGGGTGTAGGCTATGGCACTTGACCACAGGTGGCAGCAGTGGACTGACCTCCGTTTGAACCTGCTCCAGCTGCTGTGTGATAGTCAGTGGATCTGCTACAAATTGAAGATAATATGCAAGTTTTGGAAATTAAATGATGAATATTCCTAACTTGGATTTCAAACAAAAGATTTCTAACTCTCCCCCACACTCAAAAACATGACAAACCAACTGACATAGACATAGCATAAATTTTCACTGCTATGCAGATGACACGCAGCTCTATCTATCCATGAAGCAACACACACCAATTAGTTAAACTGCAGGAATGTCTTAAAGACATAAAGACCTGGATGGCCGCTAACTTTCTGCTTCTTAATTCAGATCAAACTGAGGTTATTGTACTCGGCCCTGAAAATCTTAGAAATATGGTATCTAAGCAGATTCTTAGTCTGGATGGCATTACCTTGGCCTCCAGTAATGCTGTGAGGAACCTTGGAGTCATTTTTGACCAGGACATGTCCTTCAACGCACATATTAAACAAATATGTAAGACTGCTTTCTTCCATTTGCGCAACATCTCTAAAGTTAGAAATATCCTGTCTCAGAGTGACGCTGAAAAACTAGTTCATGCATTTATTACTTCCAGGCTGGACTACTGTAATTCACTATTATCAGGATGTCCTAAAAACTCGCTGAAAAGCCTTCAGTTAATCCAAAATGCTGCAGCAAGAGTCCTGACAGGGACTAGAAAGAGAGAGCAGATTTCTCCTGTTTTGGCTTCCCTTCATTGGCTTCCTGTTAAATCCAGAATTCAAAATCCTGCTCCTCACATACAAGGTCTTAAATAACCAGGCCCCATCTTATCTTAATGACCTTGTAGTACCATATCACCCTATTAGAGCACTTCGCTCTCACACTGCAGGCCTACTTGTTGTTCCTAGAGTATTTAAAAGTAGAATGGGAGGCAGAGCCTTCAGTTTTCAGGCCCCTCTTCTGTGGAACCAACTTCCAGTTTGGATTCGGGAGACAGACACTATCTCTACTTTCAAGATTAGGCTTCAAACTTTCCTTTTTGCTAAAGCATATAGTTAGGGCTGGACCAGGTGACCCCGAATCCTCCCTTAGTTATGCTGCAATAGACGTAGGCTGCCGGGGATTCCCATGATGCATTGAGTTTTTCCCTTCCAGTCACCTTTCTCACTCACTATGTGTTAACAGACCTCTCTGCATCGAATCATATCTGTTATTAATCTCTGTCTCTCTTCCACAGCATGTCTTTATCCTGTTTTTCTTCTTTCACCCCAACCGGTAGCAGCAGATGGCCCCACCCCTCCCTGAGCCTGGTTCTGCCGGAGGTTTCTTCCTGTTAAAAGGGAGTTTTTCCTTCCCACTGTTGCCAAAGTGCTTGCTCATAGGGGGTCATATGATTGTTGGGTTTTTCTCTGTATTTATTATTGTGCTATCTACTGTACAATATAAAGCGCCTTGAGGCGACTTTGTTGTGATTTGGCGCTATATAAATAAAATTGAATTGAATTGAATTGAATTGAACTGACACACCTTCTTAAATCCACTCAGTCACACTGGCTCTTTTTGTTACTAATCACTGTGTAACTGCTGTAAATTCACAGTAACTGCTATCATCTAAATGTTTATTATATTAACCACACTTATACAGACTGTATAGAACTACCAACTCTCTCCAGCCATGTTCATGTATTACCTATACTGGCTGGAAATGTTCATTTCCAGACAAAAGACACAGGCTCACTATGCTTACAGGATGTGATGTTACAACACTAGTGAAATATGAATGTGTCATATATTTGTCCAAGTCGTATTTCTTTGTTATGGGTAAAAATATTGAAATCATGACGAACAACAGGAGTGGTGATTTCTATTAGTTTGTGTATATATTTTGGCATTTCTTACTGATGTGGGCCAAAAATAGATACATGATATCATTTCATTCAGTTTAAAGGTTCATTTGCAAGATACCAAAACAGACAAAATAGAAAGTTACAAATGTGCTGTGCATGAAACATTCAAACGTGGCGATAGAGCCAGGTGCAGATGTGTCATAAGTTAGTCTGGCTGTAGACTATGGCACTTGACCACAGGTGGCGCTGGTTGACTCGGCTCCATTTGAGTGCAAACAAAGTAAACTGCACGCTTTAGTTATGAAGCGAAAACACTGAAATCGGAGTAATAACACGTGCGAGGGCGATGATAACGAAGACAAGATTCTCCCGATCGTTTACTCCGTCTGTCCTGCGAGCAGCATCGGCGTGGTGTTAATTGTTTGCTGTTTCCGCGATCGCCTCATGCATGAGAATGTCGCCAGGTAAACTCGCGACATTTTTAAATATTTTGTTGTTCAACAGCAACAAGACTGACGGAGTGTGTTTGAGGGAACCTCACAAATGTCACAGATGAAATATTTGGTGTTTATATGCTGGTTTGTTGGTAGCGGCTCCTGAAAAGCAAGTCTCCCACACATCTGCTCGACCAACACCAGTTGATCTGGAACACCGGCAGCCAAGTTTGAGTCTGATTTAAAACGATGCTTCACGTGTTTCTGTAGCAAAGAACAATCAGAAGCATTTAATCGTCACAAAGACTTTTATTAGAAATAAATCAGAGTATTTACAGTGTTCACACTTCTTCATCATAAGTTCTGCTGGACGGCCCGAATCCTGCCTGATGGAGATCCAAGGTCATCAGGTGAACCCGCTGGAAACAGCAGAGGACGGCGAGGTCTCACAGCAGCTGGTGGCAAACCCAAGCCAACCTCATCCCCACGTCAGTTATTACTACACCCAAACACACAGCCTGCAGGGCTACACCTTCACATGTAGTTATGATGTAATCCAGTTACTGAACACGTAATTAAACTGGGCTAAGAAGACTGAGAGCAGTAAAAGACCCAGACTGTCTCAGGACAGCCCAGCATCGGGTCACCTGGTTCCTACGAGCAGGAACAGCAGAGGCTTCGGTTAACCTCCGACCATTAAAACCATTAAACATTTTTAAAAAATCGTTAAAACCTTTAAAACAACAGTAAAAAACAAAACATTGACATGAATAAACTATTAAAGCATAAACAGCAGCCTGTGACAGTGGGAACGGCTTCACCTGGGCCGGCTTCACCTGTTCTTGCTCGTCTTCATCACTTCACTGCTGCAGAGTTCACAGCTCTAAAACCTCACAGTCAGAGGCCGATTCTCAGAGTCTTTAAAGTGCATCCCACCTCCTCCTGCTCCTCCTATCCCCCCTCCTGTGAGGTATCAGGCTGTGTGCTGCACCCTCCTTCCTCCTCCTCCTCAGTCCTGTGGTCTGCTATGATGCTGACCTGGTCGCAGTGCTCAGAGATCGGCGAGACCAGGTAGATGGAGGGGTTGGCAGGCAGCAGAGACTGAGGGGGCGGGGCAGAAAGGTTAGTGTTACATTAAAGAACACACACACACACACCTATACACACACACACACACACACACACACACACACCTCTTTAAAGTGTGGTGGCAGCACGACTTCTGGGCACAGGAACTTGGAGATTCGTGTCCAGTAGACCACCAGAGTCACCACCAGAGCCACCACCGCGGCCATGACCACAAACGCCACCACGGCCGCCACCCACGGAGCTGCATCCACTGTAAGAAAACCACACAGCACCAGGTGAGCCCATCAGCGACACCTTCAGTGATTGTGACGGCTGTCTGACCGCAGTGCCTACCGTCACCGGTGTGCTCACAGACGACGCTGTAGTTGCTCGGTCCGGTTTCCAAGTTGGCGATGATTTGGACTTGGACGCAGTACTCGCTCATCGGCTCCAGGTCACTAAGAACCACTCGGTCCTGCATCATGCCACTGACTGTTTTTACCTGTAGGAGGCAGCAGAGAGGAGGTCAGGTGTTTTCAGTGTGTTTTTACTCTTTGACATTTTTAAAAGTTACAGTGTATAAAATATCATCACTAGTTGTCAGCAGATAACAGTCAGCCGAGTTCTGTTTTCTTACCCCTCACAATTTAAGTGCATAGCTCTAACTACGGTGGCTGCTGTAGGACAAACATGCTTCTATAAGAGATCAAACACATGAAATTTGGACTGTACATCATAATGGTTGTGGCCGTATTCCTGCTACTGTTTGGACCGCGTCCACCTCCAAGCCTGTGGAAGGCTGTCAATGCGTTGTTTACCTCAGCTGTCAATGGTGGGCGAGACGCCGCCACCTTTATTTAATCTGAAGGAGGCTGTGAAACTCTGTGACAGGAGGCCAGTACAAGTCAGGGAAGCTCAGCCATGAGTTTTTGAGCTTATGCTTAACTGTCCCTAGCGATGCTGTTTTTGCTGCTGTTAGCCCCCATTAGCTGCTATTAGCTGGTTTAATGAAACTTTCCTTGTGCATCTAACATTGTTAGACCCAGACGCTTTGTGAACATACTCTCATATGATGTGAGAATGTAATCAAACTGTTTATCAGAGGGAAAGTGTGATTTTAGGAGCCTAATATTAGCTGGCATAATGTTAGCTTCTAATAATATTAGAAGCTAAAACCGGCAAACCGGCGTTCCCACCTCTTCCTTCGGGCTGCTCTTCCAGTAGGTGATGTTATAGGTGGCCAAGGTGTACACCTCCCTCAGTTCTGAATACTTGAACACTGGGTCTTTAATGCTGACTTCCAAAGATGTCCCAGTGACATGAAGAGTCACACTGGGTGGACCGATGAAGGCTGAGGGGGACAGATGTGGAGAGATGTTTTTATTGGACAAAATCAACCACAATGAAAAAGCTGCAGCTTCTCTAACAGTCCACTCCAACTGCTACAGCTCCGTCATGCCGGTGTGGTTGGAGAGGGGGCAGTTCCCACCATGACGGCAGACAGTTTCACTGAGGACACAGACAGAAACACAGAAACCAGGATTTCACTCTGACTGGACAGAAGTCAGCGACGGTGAGAGCTCTGACGAGCGAGATGCTGAAAAGCTCGCTCACGGTTTCATTTCTGATCGTCTTCAGCTCAGCGAGGCTCTTCAGACTGCTGAAGCAGTCATTGCATAACTGCAGACTCCCCACACAGCTGCTGCCAGAGTCTGAACAGAAGCTGAAGGGGACCATCCTGATCTCAGGAAGCTTCTCTGAGAGTCACCAAATGGTCTCATTCACCAATCTTCGTCCAGCCTACTGGCGAATAGTTTTTTAATTTCACCTCCCAAAACTTGTTCTGTTAGATCAATGATAACATTACACGAGGGAAAATAACCTTTATCATCTACAAGTCAGCTGTGAGCTGTATGGGTTATTATCTGCTGCCTTATAACTGCCAGACCACTGGATGCTCTGGCTTTTTAGCTTTTATTAGCCTTTCTCCTCTTCCTTTGTAAATACCAGACGATAGAAGTGAAAGTCTTGGCATGGAAATCCACTAACATGGAAGCTTGGAACAAAACTGAGCAGCCGATGGGAGTTATGGTAACATTTTCCCCCTGTGGCACAACTAGAAAAGCTTCAGCTCTGTCCAGTAGAACTGAAATGGCCTACGAGAGAATACCAAAAGCTTCCAGAACCAAAAGTCTTGTTTTGTGCCTGCAGATTTCAAATGCAGATAACTGCAGGGGTTAGATCCTCTCTCCAACCACTATGTGCTGGTTTTTTAGCCTAATTTCCAACCGAGTGTGCCAAACAGGCAAAAGTTTCAGTGGGATAAACGACACCCTAATCCCATCAGCTCGTCATCAGCTAATGGTCGGTTTTCCTCTCTGTGTCACGCTACTGGATCAGAGACAAATGAGCTTCAACACATATGGTGAGATTCCACTTACTTTGTTTATCCATGATCATGAGGTTACTCTCCACCCAACTGGAGTTCTCGGCCCCCCGATGCGCCCGCACTCTGCCCGTGTAACTCCCGTACACGGTGGACAAGGAGGAGGTGAAATCACATTCAAGGGCTGACGTGTTCGTGCAGACATTCTTGTATCCAGTTGCTGAGCTTCTGTAACAGAGAAACACAGCGATGGCGTCACAGGTGTGATTTCAGATAGATTATCTCCTCTCGGGAACACGACCACTGTTCAGAAGATCTCACGTTAGTGATGTCGTCACAGCATCTGCAGAAAATCTACAAAAGAACATTTATCAGACAAATGGATCTGAACTACCACAAACCGACACTAATCTGCATCTAATGTCACACAGCACTGACTTTATCCTGCAGAACGTGTGACGGCACGAAGCAAAGAAACTAAAACTCACACGAGCCGGCGGTGCTGGTTACATCAAAGCTGGAACGCCATGTTCACAGTTTGTGCATCGGGACAGAAAAGCGTGCGTTTGCTTTCTAACGAGTCAGTCGAGTTGAGGTGTTTCCCAGAACAGAGACGCTGCAGATAATAGGAAGTTTCTGTTGTGTGAACACCTGGACCGCAACAATAACAGCTTCGATTTTACCACGGTCCTCACAAACCACACCAGCACTTTTTCCACATATTAAAATGGCTTCAATGGCCCCGAGAGCATGAGAAAGGCAGGTGCTGTTCTTCCGGTAAGTGATCTGATTGCAGCTTTTCAGAAATGTGGAACAGCAGGATTGATGGTGCAGATATCACAGATTCATATGCAAAGCAGGACTAAACCAGTCTGCAGTCACTGCGGTGTCCCCACAGTTTTAGAGCATGTGCATACTGTTTTTAAATAATCATTAAGAATCATCTGAAAATGCACAAAGGCAGCACATCGAGTGCTGAAACTGACACCGTTTTTGAATCTTTTTTCAGAAAAGTTGGACAAGCTGCAACAAAAGGCGTGTCAACCTCAACTTCTGCCAAGTAAACAGGGAGGCCGGGTGTTTCCGAGGTCTCAGGGACAGAGCACACGGTGGGCGGACGGCGAGCAGCTGCACAGCTGGATGGACACGTCTGCATGGGCTCAAGATCACAACTCATCACTGCGTCCACGCAAAGAAGACCCGGGAACCCCACCGGCTTCCCTGAGCCGGGCACAGATGGAAGGCTGTGCCCTGACCAATCAGACGCTGAGATTATGTTTAGACATGATGGCGGTTGTGTCAGTTCCACAAACGCACCACAGTTTAATCTGTTAATCTGGACATGATTTCACCTCCTGACTTCTGCCTGAACGCAAGTCTTCATCAGATCGACCTCATAAAGTCGAGATCTGACAGCGGAGGGAGGAGGGGCTGAGGTCAGAGGTCAACACCCACAAAGAAGTGAAGATGTTCCTGTGATGGTTTTACTCGACATCTCAACAGGAGAGAAAAAACATGACTAATCCACGAAACTGCAGGCAAACACACTGTTGATCACCACACGTGTTTACACGAGGACGTGACGCCCTCTACAGAATAACCGCTGCACCTCTGCACGCTACACCGACTGTAACCAAGTCCAGGTAAATCCAGGTGTGACGGAAAGTTTAGCCAGGTTTACTCAGCGGTGAGTTTTAAATGTCTGTATTTGATTCCCACTCATAAACACGATTTAGACATTGTTCCTACTGAAGAACATCAGGTTCAAATTTATACTGCCTGCAGTAAAAACTCCTGATACTGCACACGAGGGGACATTTATGCAGCATCACTGACGGCTCATGAAATCCGTTCTTCTTAGAATTATCTCTGCTATGATAACAGCTGGAACTAATCGTTCCGCCGCTCTGGGATGAGAAACGTTTGTGACTTCTGTGATTCCATAACTGCGTTTGTACTTTATAAACATCCGGCTTCTTTTTTGGACACGGCTGTTTCAGTCTCCCCATCGCGGGGCACCATCACCGCCTCACCTGGAGGTACAGGTGTTTCCTTATACAGGGAAGGGGGCGTGTCAGTTTGCAGATAATGAGCTTTTTGCACGAGCCCATCGGACACAGACATGGTGGGAAGAACAGAACAGGGCGGTGTTTCATAATCTAACGGTAATGGGCTTGTCATGGGGGGGTCAGGTTTGCTCGCACACGTGAGTACATCAAGGTAGGCGGGTCTTCTCAGGGACAGTCTGTGGATCTGCCACATCAGATTTCATTAGCCCACATTCTGCATGGATTATCTTCCTTTTAGAAGCAGTTCTTCCTTATTCCTGGTTTACTGACAGTTTATCTAACTTCCTCTATGTCGCCTAAACAGAGTAGGTACATCCTCCGCTCACATGCTTTATTGCAGTCACTGTTGCTTCAGTCCATGCAGAACCTGGGAAAAGGCTCACTCTTCATACTTGGGACAGATCCCAGCAGGACCTGAAGCTGTGCAGCATCGCTGAACCGAAGGGTTTCAATGGAGAAAGCATCATCGGATGTTTTATTGCTGGGGTCTTTAATTTTATTTTTTTATTTTTGGCAGGAGTGAGCAAAACGTGCACTCATTCTGTATGATGTCAGCAGTTCATAAAGATCTAGGAATATTTTAACTTTCCACGTATTTCCAAGCCAGTGTCCTGCAATTAAAACTACTTCATCACACTTTATGAACCGTCCAGAATGAACCCTCTGGTGGGCCGGTTCTGGTCCCCAGGCCTCATGTTTGGCATCCCTGATTCAGAGAGCAACTAAAAATATGACAAAGCGAAGTGTGACCTGCTCCCAAACACTCGGAGGTGATCAGACTCTTCGGAGGAAGAATAACGTCCGTGTGGATTTCTGAAATGACCGCAGCCACGAGCCCAGCTGCTCTGGAAACTTCTTTTATTTTCCACTGACTCAGCGACGAGTAAGACTGAAAGATTAAGTTTCGTTTTATAGCTTACAGTGTGATGATCACACTCGCCTTCCTAAAGGTAAACATTCAAACTGAAAGTGACTCAGTTCTCTGACACTAAACTCGACTCTGCGATCACCTGAAGCTGTCACACCGCGCCGGTGACTCACCTGTACGCGGCCGTGTAGGTCAGAACATCGGTCGTCCCTTCAGGTGGATCCCACCTGAGCACCAGGTCCATGTTGTAGGATGTCAGTCGGACGTTGGTGGGTGCGCTGAGCCCTCCTGACCCCGCTGAGCACAGACACAAACACAAAGACATTAGCGCTGTTCGTTGACACTGCTGTCTCTTATGCTGGGGTCAAAGTTCACCTGTCTGACTGAGTAAACAGAGCAGACTGTGCTCCGGGTTTCAGCTCACAGCTTTAGTTTAAACACTCGTCACTACCTGAGGTTTCTTATTTGAGCTCCAGACGCTCTGCGCTGCCCTTCCCTCCGCGTCAGACCGCCTGCTTCTCCTCACCTGCCCTCACACCATTAAAGTAAAGGTATGTTTACCTGCGGAGCCGCACAGTGCGTAAAGTGCCAGGATGAAGGCGCACACAGAGGCTGCCATGTCCCGGCAGGTTCCCCGCTGTCAGTGTGCTGTGATCCGGCTCCGAGTGTGTGTGAGTGAACGACGCAGTGTGTTTCCTGGTAGCTTTCACGGCAACAAGAGGCGGGGAAGTACGCGGAAGCGAAACTGGCGTGTGCGCAGAAACGCGTCAGGCTTCAAGGAATCAGAGCGCGCTGGAAAAAGTGTGGGTTCACGCGGACACGGGGTGTCACGTGCCTTTATTTATACATCGGTTTATTTATGTGACAGCGCGCATGTCTGCTGCTTAGTCACAGACAGACTAACCAGCAGGCACCGAGTTATTCCAAAACGGAACCGTAAAACTTCTCAAAGTTTTCACCGACACTTACTTTTTACAGTGTGCAGTCACGTGGGCAGGTGGCGCTGTGGGGGCATTTAGCCAGCTTTGGGGGCAGTGGCGGGTGTTTGTCATGCTGTGAGGACCTGTTCACACTGACAGAAACACACTGAAACACACTGAAGCACAAAACATGCAGTTCCTCTGACGTCCAGCAGGGGCAGCAGTGAGCCCGTCCCCGTAGACTCCCATGTTAAAGCTTCCCAGCAGATTCAAACAGTTGAATTGTCACACTGCTCCCACTGCCAGACTGCAACTGCACCTTATGTACATTCTGTAGTATTCATTCCACCTCATTTCATTTCTGTATTTTATGTATATACGTTTAGATTAGTTATTTATAGTTGGTTTACACAGCTTTGTGTATGTATGTGTAATGTATATATAGATACGTGTGTGTGTGGGTGCGTGTGTGTGTGTGTGTGTGTGTGTGTGTGAGATTTACATTGCTGTGCTCGAGAGCCACCATCTACCGGAACCAAATTCCTTGTATTTGTCTGCACATATACTTGGCCAATAAACACGATTCTGATTCTGATTCTGATTCTGATTCAGATAAGCATGTTTACAGCCTGAAACACACACTGTTTAGTCCCTGCAGTTCAGAGTGGAGATGCAGTGCTGCTGATGGAGCCGCCTCCTCAGCCCCATCAACACACCAGAGTCTGGGGAGGAGGGGGTGATAATTACACCTGTATTTGACTGTTAACACAGTGAGCGACGTCTGATGACGAGTGATGTGTAAGGCCTGCTTAGAGACTTAGAAGGTACGCGGGTGGATGAGGCTCACCCACAGTGCTTTACAGCTCTGGCTGGCATGTCTCTACAATGCTGCATGTTTGACTCTTCAAGAAACAAGGCCTCGAATTCAGGAATAACAAAGCAGTCTCCATTCGACACTGGACTCCATGACTAGTGTGTGTGTTCCTGTGTGCTTTCACTGCTCTTTCAGTGTGTTTGGGATCATCGGTGTGCTGAAAAATGAAGCTGCTGCCAGTCAGATGTTTCCAGATGTTCCTGCGTGGTGGATCAGACTCTGTAATTCATCAGTTTATCAAAGATCTCCAGCAGCACTGACTGACCTGAAACCATGACAGAGCCTCCACCGTGCTTCACAGATGGCTGCAGACTCTCACTGTTGGACCTCCTCCTGACCTCCTCGTACACACTGACCATGATGTGGATCCATCTCTCCATCACACCTGTTCCTCTGACCTTCAGTCCAGTTCTTGTGTCATTTTCAGCCTCAGCCTTTCCTCCCGTTTCCCTTCAGCCGTCCTTCACTGACAGCATTTCTGATGAGGCTTCAGTGAACGGTGACCATCGCTCAGGTCCTGTGTCAGGTCTGTGATGGATTTGACCAGTAAGTGTTTACAGTTTTTAGAGCATGTGTAGCGCCATCTTGTGCCAGTACATTATGTGACATCACCCTCTGCCTTGTTTGGATGATGAACTGGACAGAGAGTCAGAGAGAGCCGGCCTCATGGAGGAAGCTCATGTTGAGCCTGACGAAGAGTTTTGGGAGAGTGGCGCCGAGAGTGTGAGTGATGATGCAGATGAAGAAGTAACTGTCTCTCAGGACCAAAACACCACCGTGTCCATTCATGAGCTGGGAAAGCTGTTTCATGTGCACTGCGAGGAAGGTTGTGGCAAATGTGTAGTCCAGCCATCGACCACTGAGACAGCTGAAGAAGGACTTGGCCGGGTCCAAATACATCGATGGCCATGACCTCACCTGAAACCCTCAGGCTTTGGTTCGGTCGCCATGGAGTGCAACACCTCCATCCATACCCGTCTCACCACTGCTAACGAGTGCACTCCATTTCTGCAGATCTGTGACACCGCTGGTCTGGAACATCTGTCTACAAGAGTGGGTGAGTATTCAGAGAGCATATTCCATCCCTGATGGTAGTATGGACAGTTTGAGCCATACTCAGTGCTGTACACTGAGTCTCTCTCACACACACACACACACACACACACACACACACACACACACACACACACACAGCATGAGCTGTAAGATAGGAGCCACGCTCAAGACCTAAATGAGGTCCTGCAGAGGAATCACCACCAGGCTGAAGGAGACCGCCATCCTTCACCACATCATCACTCTGCACCTGTGGTGACCTGATGATGAGGTGTGAGCATCCTCCCCTGTAGAAGACAGCAGTCGGCCCTTGCTTCACTCAAACTCTGCTGCCTTTGAGCTCCTCTGAAATTCGACCTTGACAAAGTGCTCCTACAAAAGTCTGAAACATCAAAAGTGAAACATACAGGACGACCAAGAGGGAAAAGTCCCTGTAGGTGAGCTTCATCAATGTAACCGGCAACAGAGAGGAAACCAGAGGATGGTGAAAGTGTCACAAACAGCTGTGCTGGAAAGGAGGTCAGCAGTCCGTCATCACACCGTGATGTCAGACGAGGCCTCCAGCTTTGGAGAGGACGTGTCTGCCACGCTCAAACAAAGGTTCAGCATAAGGGTGAAACCTGACAGAGCTCTCTGTGATGGGACGGCCGGGCAGATGTTCACATTCAGGGAAACCACAGAGAGGACAAACGAACAGAGCACAGCAGGTCTAACAGTGTTTATACTGTTCAAACTGCAGCACAACGTTACTGAAGAGTTCCAGTTTAAATAATTCCTACATTTGTATGGATGTGTGCATGTACATGTATATATACTGTGTATGGATGGATGTGTATTTGTACACGTGCGTGTGCATGTACATGTCTATACTGTTAGATATCTGTTACTTACACAGTAATAGTAACAAATAGAACAGCTGAAATCTATTACTTGCATATTTCCACAACCCTTTATCCATAACACATACTGTGCATGGGTGTACACAGAACCTCAGCTACTGTTATATAGAGCAGGGCTCTAGAGTGCAACCAATTTGGTTGCAAATGCGACCTAATTTCTCAATGATGCGACTAAAAAAAATCCTAGGTCGCACCGGTGCGAGCAGCTGTTTGAGTAAAAAAAAAGTCTCAGCAACTCTGAAAGTCTCTGTGTGGCCAACAACAGACAACACTATGCTCATATCGTGGTCTAAACCAATCAGAGATAGTCAAGGGCGGGACCTCTGAGACACCCAAGGTAAGATGTTCAGATACTGAGATGTTCAGTTCGAAGCCTTTGAGCCATTTTTAATTTAGACTTAATTTAGACCGCAATTTAACATGGCCCAGGTGTGTAGTTGACACTGACCAAAGATGAAGCTTATACGACCAAATCCCAGGGAGGAGTTCGAAAAAGTTCGAGGCATGGAAATGGCAAAATTAGACCCAAAATGTCACCTTCACTTCTAAATGGCGGACTTCCTGTTGGGTTTGTGTCAATGTTCCCACAGACTTTTTTGTTTGTCTTGGCATGATACACATGTGTGCCAGATTTCATACATGTAGCTCAAACCATGTGTTCGTAGGGCTGCATTTAACAAGGCATAGGTGGCGCTGTAGAGCCATTTCCCAGTGCTCATATGTAAAACCATTAAAATACAAAATTTTTCACCAGGCCTGGCATGTGTGCAAAATTTCATGAGTTTTTGAGCATGTTAAAGCCCTCAAAAAGGCAATTCATTTCAATGAAAAATAATAATAATAATAATAATAATAATAAACAGAGCAGATACAATAGGGCCTTCGCACTCTCAGTGCTCGGGCCCTAATAATGAAATATAAACCCAACAATTATCTTATTTATTTTGTATTTCTTGACTTTCCATTCTTGGTATACTCTTTGTATTCTTCTGCTATCTGTACCTGAGCTGTGGTAATGCACAAACTTCCCCTCCATGGGATCAATAAAGTCTTATCTTATTTCTATAAAACTGAAACATACATACATAAATACAAATACAACAATAAATACAAACAACATACACCTTAGAGATAGGGTGAGAAGTTCGGCCATTCGGGAGGAGCTCAGAGTAGAGCTGCTGCTCCTCCACATCGAAAGGAGCCAGTTGGGGTGGTTCGGGCATTTGACAAGGATGCCTCCTGGGTAGGGCTGTGCGATATGACCAAAATCTCATATCCCGATATTAAGACATCTATCGTCCGATAACGATATAAATCACAAAAATCTAACATTTTCTGTAAATTCTGTGAATGTCGGGCAGCTCGACTTGCGTGAAGTGTTTCCAGCTGGGCGTCGCATACCTGGAGTCGAGTGTTTTAACTGATGCATGAAACGATACATTTTTAGACATAAGTTGTAACAGCCGCCGTTTTCTTTGTGAGTATTTATTACACAGCGTGCTGCGGGGAAAAGCCTGTTCTAACGTTTGAGTCTAAGGTTTATTTTTTAGCACCTGACGGCTCTTTTTTGCTTCTCATCCGTAAATACTCTGCATCTTTCACGTGATTCAGTTTATTTTGAAAAGTCTCAACAGGATCTTGAGCTTTATTGTGAAAGGTTTATGTGGAAAATAAACAAGCGGACACGAGGTGGTTTTACCGTCGTTGTTGCTAACGACAACGCATAAAAACAAGCGCTTGTCCGTCTGTAGTGTGGTTATATTAAATATAAGAGAAAGAGAGAACTTTAAGAAATTCATATAGCCACTACAGTGACCATCAAAATAATGAAAAAATATTGACGTAAACAGTTTATTTTGCGACACCACGAAACAAACGATAGCGTAAAATGAAACGATAGACGTTTTTATATTGTAATCCGATATATATCGTTATATCGAACAGCCCTACTCCTGGGTGAGGTGTTCCGGGCATGTCCCACCGGGAGGAGGCCCCGGGCAGACCCAGTACACGCTGGAGAGATTATATCTCTCGGCTGGCCTGGGAACGCCTTGGTGTTCCCCCGGATAAGCTGGAGGAGGTGGCTGGGGAGAGGGAGGTCTGGGCTTCTCTGCTTGGGCTGCTGCCCCCGCAACCCGGCCCCGGATAAGCGGAAGAAAATGGATGGATGGCAAACATACATTCAGGAAATATCAGTTCCTTTCGTCTAGTCTTTTTTCAGACTGTCCAAAGAGGAGCTCCAGAAAGCTGAAGAACTGTTGCTCAAGAGTACTTTAAAAAATACAGGCAGCCTCCCATTAGATGCACCTGAGGTATAAATGTGATGATTCTAGGTGATTTTCACAAAGGTTGACCTCTGACCTTGAGGTCAAGGCCACTGGGATTTGATCTCAGCGTGTGGAAGCTCGTCCTTACCTGCTTTAAACAGGTGAGTCCAAAATGTGATTAATACAGCATCATCTACAAACCTTCACATCAGACTCTCAGAGATTTCAGTTTCCTTTATTTAAAAATTAAAAGAAAAATCAAGAAAAAAATCAAAGAAAAATTATCACATTCAAAGTTCACTCCAAATATGGGTGGAGATGGCTGCACAGGCATCCACCCTTCACTCCCCTGAAAAACAGATGAACTTGACTTTAAATGAAAAGCATGGGTCTGCTTATTTAGCACAGAAAACAGGAAATACAGGAACACTTCACAGTAACGCTTCACATATAAACTCACAGTAACGACACTGAGATGTTATGAAAATTTCACTTCCTGTCTCGATTAATGTGACGAAGAAGAGCTCCAGTTTATAAAAATATAGACACAGAGTTTATTCAGATTTACAGGAGACGCTGTTGTCAGGATTGCATCGTCACAGGTCGGACAAAGACGGGAACGACCTGTTGTGGGACGTGTGCCTGTGGGAAACTGTGTCAGCTCAGCGATGATGTTCTGTAGTTTTGATCTGAACTCAAACAGTCCAGGTGAGACTGAAGGATTGCATCAACTGTTGAGGAGTTTGACATTTTTATACACGCGCCCCATTTTCAGGCTCAGAGCTAACAGAGCAGGACTTTTATACAAATATTAAGACTAGCCGGCAGAGTTAAAATGATCTTAGCTTGTTCAGCCCACTGAATCAAAGTTTGTTTGATCCAGAATCCACTGCGTTGGTGTAACAGACGCAAACCTACATCATCCATAAAATACTTGTTACACATCATTACACCTGAACCCCCACACCCGCTCCGCCGGCTCATCCTAAACAGACTTCTCCGAGTGGCTCCTCTTCAGGCGGTCAGACGAGCAGTCGTCATGTGAGTTCTGAGGCGAGAGTCCGGGCGGAGCGCTTCCTCGCCGGTACAGGATGACGTATGACTGGAAGAGAGGGTGGGACCGTTTACTCTGACCTCTGCTCAGTCACAGCAGCTCTGATCACGAGTACATGCAGACACCAGCATTTAAATAAAAACACCATTAACAACAGCAGCAGAGGTAAGACACTGACCCCACACAGTGTCATGTGACTTTCTGTGGACTGCATCATACGTAGGCTGTTTGTATCATCAGTGTAATTGATAAACTGATTAAATCTGATTGATTAGTCGCTGTTACCAGAGATTTGGGGAGTCTCGTTTTCAGCACACTGAAGGTCAGCCGGCTGCCGTAGATGACCAACGCCACGAGGAGGAACGCCAGCGCGCAGAAGGCCCCCAGCAGCACCACCAGCATGTACACTGAGGAAGAGAAGCAGGGTGCAGGTGTTAGACATCCACCTGTACATTTACATGCCTGAGAGGAAGTGCTCGCTCTGAAACCAGGTTCCTCTTTCAGTCTTCAAACACGGTCCGTGTGCCTTCATCAGGACGTGAGGTCTGTGCATGTGTCCATACACGGTAATAAAACCGAGCTCCCATTGGCTGTGCCGGACGCACGAATGTGACATCATGTGAAAAGAAGAGCTAGGCTAATCACAGAGGCGTGTCTTACATACTACATTCAATTCAAATTAACTGACTTATGTCTCTGAGCAGTGAGAATATTTACATTTAATAAATATTCTAACTTATCAAACATGATTTTGTGGCACAAACAGGATTTCTTTATCACCAGACTCCAAATAAGCTACAGCAGTGTGTGGATTCTGTGTTTCTGTGCTAACACATGAAGAAGTCTTCCTGTCACACCGTGGACGTTAACCAGGTTCAGCTTTAGCACCATCATAAACATGGAATAAGTGTCGGCTCGTGTTTGGACTTCTGGACTGAAAGATTCAGAGCACAAAGTAATCCTTCATCTTATACCAGACCCTGAAACTAGCTGTCTTAACTCCTCCCCCTCTTTAATCCACCTTTCTTTCTGATTGGGTCTCACGCTCTGGTGGGTGGGGCTTTTGACCCCCTCTGTGACATATTACAGATGCAGGAGAAGAAAAAACTGTGATAAACTGAGTGTTTAGCAAACAGTAAAGTGGGTTAATTCAGCTGTTTATACATAAAAACAAGATAAAATTATAGCTGTCATATTATTAGCTCACTAAAGTAAAACGACATTAACCAGGAGAGCGAATCTGCAGCCACACATACGTAAGTTTCTGGGTGGAGGGCTGGTGAAGGCACACTGAGGTTCACTCGGGATGGCTTTGGAGAAGTGAGGCCTGACAGAGGCGGTCACACAGTACTCCACACCTGTCTGCAGGTAGCTGATCACAGTCTCCGCAGAGTAGGGCATATGCAGCGTGAACTGAAACACACAAACAGACAAAGTTCATACTGACGGTCCCGACAGGCGGAAACAAACGTCATCATGTGACAGGAAGACACTGAAAATGGACCACACTTCAGCCAACCCTGAGATCCCCCATCAAAGGTTAGTCATGGATCTGCTGCTGTGTGGTGTGGATGATTCACTGTGAAAAGTCCTGATGCTCAGCTTCACGTCCACCAAAATCAGAGTGTTCTCCAAAGTGTTCACAAACTGTTTGTGTGGACTGTGGTTACACTGAGAGCTTTGAAACCTGACCTTAAACACGTGCGCATGAACACAGCTGATAAAAAGCTGGACAAGGTGAAGACTGAATGTTCTGGTTTGTAGGCTTGTGTTTTTTTAAAAATACATGTAGAGGAACCTTTTAACATGAAGGAACCTTTTAAAAAAAAACAACAACAAAAAAACAAGCGCGTTCATGCTCACAGGTGTACACACAGGTGCTCACACACAAACTACACCCTTTTTGGCTCCTACCTCAAAGCACACTGTGCGCTGTCGATCTTACGTGCTGCACAATAATGTTTAATATTTAGTATTTACTGACATATTCCCATAGATCATTGTGATGATGTTTATTACTCTCGTTTTCTTCTGCTTGCTTTCTTCTTTCTTTCTCAACAGGTGATCCAGGTGATCGATATGTGTATTTTTTGTCTGCTTATTCTGTTGGTTTTTGGTTTTTTGCCCTTTTTCCCCGTCCCTCTTCTCAGCTGTTTTTCTTTCCCTCTTTCTTTCTCCCCTTTCCTTCCCCCAGTCAAGTCTGTCCCGTATTCAGCAAGTGAAAATAAAATAAACAATAAAAGGTGAATCAAATGGACCATTACGGCAAGGCTGGGATGGTCCATTTGGTAAAGTAAATCCGTTGGGCATCTTTCTTCGCCTTTAGACAATAATTCTGATGGCAAAAGAACCAAATGGGACAGGCAAAAAAAGAAAGAAAAAAAAAATACATGTAGAGGCAAAGAACCGCAGCACGTTAAAAAACGAGAGCCTGATCCAACACAGAAGAAGGAAACTGACAATATGGGAAGCTTTTAAACCTTTGACCAAACCTTCACAGATTTCTGTAAATAGACTCGACTTATGATTCTCTGCAGGCAGGTTTATGCTATGTAGTTACCTGACTTGTAGCTTCTCCACTAGTTCCTCCAGGTGGCGCTCTTTTCTCCATTTCTTGTCATTCCAAACAAACTGGTGCAGATGCACTGTACAAAGTACAAGTACAGTGCATCACTTCCTGTGTTACAACTGTGATTTTATTTTTCCAAAGACAGGAAGAGCTGCAGCTCAGCAGCTGATCAGAACAGGAAGTAAAGCAGAGCGACACACTGAGCCGCTAACATGAGGATCTACAGAGCGCAGAAACATCTGGGCCAGAGGTGGCCCTGTGTGGACTCATATGTGTGTGTGTATATACTGTGGAAGGTTTTAGGCAGGTGTGAATAAAATGCTGCAAACAAAGAAAGCTTTCAGAAATATAAATGATTGTTTATTGGCCCCAAAAGTATTCTGCAGCAGGACAATGAGCCCAAACACAGCCAACGTCATGAAGAACCATCTCCAGCATAAAGAAGAACAAGAAGTACTGGAAGTGATGGTACGGCCCCCACAGAGCCCTGACCTCATCATCATCCAGTGTGTCTGGGATCAGAGACAGAAGGATGTGAGGAAGCCCACATCCACAGGAGATCTGTGCTTATATCTCTGAGAGGTTTGGATCAACCTACCAGCCGAGAAACGGTGTGAAAGTGTGCCTCGAAGAAGGCAAAGGGGTCCCACCAAACACTGATGTGATTTAGATTTCTCTTTTGTTCATTCACTGTGTTTTGTTGACTGATGAAAATAAATGATTAACACTTTTATTTTTGAAAGCATTCTTTGTTTACAGCAGTTTCTCTCACCTGCCTAAAACTTTTGCACAGTACTGTATGTGTGTGTGTGTGTGTGTGTGTGTCACGTAAAAGTCCGCACAGGTGAGACGTGGATTTGCTGGACAAACTGTGTTTACACCTGAACATTTTAGAGAGTTCAGAGTAACTGAGGATGGACTTAATACTAATTATTGAGTTATTATCTGTTATTATGTGTAAGTGTGACACGACTCCATCCTGGATCTCATCATCGAAGTGATGCTGACTTCAGTGGAAAATATTCATTTTGTGTACTCGGACATAAATCAGATGAAAGTCGTTATGATGTATTTATAAAGTTCCATCACAGGGATATTTTTAGTAAGCTGTTGTTGCAGCTCGTTAAGTAGCTTGTATTTTGTGTTTGTGTAGTTATTGCCAGCTGTCAAAGCTGAGCATTAGTGAGTATCGAGGTTAAGGAGTCCTCGTGTCCCGCCTTCGCCCAGCCGCTGGTGGGCTGATCATCTCGGTGACGGCACCATCTCCTCCTGGTTTAATGAGCTTTAAACCTTTAAACTATGCAGTTACCCATGAAAACAGCAACAACAAATCACTATAATTTTATAAACGTAACCACATACTTCTTCTTGACTGAGACTGTGGTGGAAAAAGTTGTTAAAGCTTTTTTTCTTTACTTGGATTTTTTCTAAAAAGTCACCAAACCCCCCAAAATAACTGTGTTTTTCTTTAATGTTCAGATGCATTTACTGTGTTTTTGCTGGACTTTTATGGTAGAACTACTTTGAACTGCTTTTATTTTTCTTGTGACATTATGTGTTGTTTTAGTGGATTTTAGCTTAATACGTGAATTATTTTCATCCTAGTTTTTAAGTCATACATTAAAGTTTTATTTGTCGTAAGTATTTGATCAAAGCCAGAATAGTTGTTAGTTTGTTGCTGTACTACAATCATCAGGATACAACACATTTTTCAACATACTGAGGAGTTTATTCTTTTTCTCAGAAATGTTCCACATTTTTACTAAAAATTTGCCATTTTTGTTATAAATGTGTTATTTTCCCCATAAATATAAGATGGTTTGTAAAGCTATGTGTGAAAACTGAGCTTTTGAAAGCTGCTTGCCGTGCCTCGTGCGCACCTTTACTTCCTTTTTTTGACACCAGACCGTGCGCCATGTTTTTGTTTGTAGGCTTCTGATTGGCCAACAAACGCATTTCCACGTGGACGAGGATAATTAGACAGTAAATGGTTGCACTTAAAGAACCCAGAGTATTAATCACATGTGTGCGCGTGGCCACAGATCTGCTGTCCAGCTTGACTCTTATTGATAATAAATGTGCAGATGTAGAAACATCACTATTACTGCTACAAATAGGAATATGTTCATCTTCATAATAGCATTTTATTTAGGTTTTTGTTTTTTATGCTTATTTTTGTCACAGATGTATTTTGGGGCGTGTGAACGTGCTCTTTGTGTTAGCGCCTCCTGTGTAAATGTGATACAGGCTATAAATCAGCTCTACACCTGCAGCCCAAACCTCCAGACTCTGTCTCACCTGCTTAACCCCTGACCCCGATCAGGGGGTGTCAGCTGACCCCGATCCCCCACAAAGTGAATGAATCCTGCCTACCAGAACATGTAAGCGGGGGATTTTTCTGTAACTTTCAGTGTGACTTTCAGGTCCTGCTTATCGAGGAAGAATCTGTAAGTCGTGTGTTTAATCTTCTTTAGCCGACATGTTCCAGCTCACAGAGATGACTGACCCTTTTCTCTTGAAGCTCAGCGTTTCCTTGAACACAGGCAGACGTGAGCTGGGGGAGAGGAAGACGCTGCCAAAAACCACAGAGTGAAAAACGTCAGCGGCGCCTCTCCACGCTGCGAGGTGCTTAATAATCGGAGCGAGCTTTCAGACGAGCTGCAGTGTGGGTTTGCCGTTGTGATTTCTTGGTATTCCACACGGCTCAGAGTTTCATAGCATGTAAACGGCCTCCGTTAAAACACGCAGGTGTGCGTGGCGCGGGAGGAATCGAGGCTCTGCGGCTGGTTTGTCTCAGCATCAAAAAGCTCTAATTTTCCACAAAACACAGAAGTGCTGCTAAAGAAGTGTGGTTAAGTTCAGCTCCTGTTTAAGGTGGAAAATTAAAGGTTGAGCCTCACCTTTTATTAACAGCAGGGCTGAAATGTAGGAAAATTAGCTTTCCATGGAAGCTGTGTTGTCTTACATGATGATGACCAAGAACAAAAAACCTACATTTGAATGAACCATGAGAACTTCATAAGATTATAAAACATTTCCTTGTAATAAGTCAAACTGAGAGAAGTACTAATAAAAATCTGGAAATGTACTCCTTCACAGACGTGTGCAGGAACTTTGTACTGCCGAGTACACCAAAAACACAACCACATGCAAACCCCTGTGGGTGTAGCCACAGGAGGAAGACAGGAAGTACCGTTTAAACACACGCATGTTTGCAGAACTCAGATTAACAGTGTGACAGCACCGAGACAACCAAAGCGCTCCGAAAGTTTAGTCATAAAATTATTTTGTTGGTAAAATATTTGTATTTGTTGTATTTGCAGTAGTACAAGTAAACACTGTAGTCTGAATAAATGTTGGTTCAAAACTCAAATCCTGATGAAAACTGAAAAGAAGTGTTTGACATGTTCAGTCATTTGTTTTCATTTATCATGAAATTATTTTAGATTTCAATTTGTATTTTAAAACAATCAGACTTTTGGTATGTTTTTGAACACTGCAATGATTTACAAAACTTAAAATATCACTGAATTCTCTTTAATCAGAAAAGTTATTTTATACCAACAAAAAAAAAACAATATTTACTTATAAAATAAAAGCCAAGATTCACTCATTAAAGAAAAGCTTGTATAACTGGATCAACATGTAAGGAACTTTTCAGAGGACCCTAAACTTTGTTTCATGAACAAATTTAAACCAGTTGTCCCTGCAGGAAATGAGTTTTAATGAGTATTTTTATGAAAACACAAACAAACAGGTCCTAAAATGGAACCCTGAGGGACACCTTTGTGTCCACAAACACAAAATCTACAAGATAATCTCTAAAACAACAGGCAGAGTTTGTAGGTTGTTTTAGAAAAGTTTCAGTCTTTGTGTGTTTTGGCCTTTTGTCCACATGTAAATGGGGTCCTGGGTTACTGAAAAACTGAAAGAAGTCAAATAAACAAGTGTACATTTATCTGCTTTCGTGATGGTTATTACCTGGTTATTGGTCAGCATTCTTGTACCATTAGGTTTAAATCGTCACCTGACTTTTCGCATGTTTTGTGTTTTCATGTTCAAAGCAGTTCTTGGGGGTAACAGGGGAAACCCCCTTTTCAAAAAATACCCGAGTGCTCGTGGGCGTAGCCTGAGTGTATGGCCGACATACCTCCGCTCCATCGCGGGTTCGTCGTACGTGGAAGATTAAGTCCGTGTGGCTGTCCTTCAGGTGCTCGCTCGCCAAGACTTCAGGAAGTGTGAGGTGCAGGATTAAACAGTTCCCACATCCGGACACCGCCACGTCAGGAGGTCCAATCACAGCTACAGAAAAAAGAAGAAATTCAGTCAGCTGGAAGGAGACTGGACATAAATCAGTACAGCGACACAAACACAGGCGATGATTTTAGTTTATCCGAGAAGAAAAACCTTAAAGAGATTTCTAACCAGTGAAACTGTTCTCAAAGGAAAACCTCATGGAACCGTGTAAAATCTGTAATTTATGTTAAACAAAGCTGTAAGCAGGATTAGAAGAAGATGAAGGTAAATCATTAGGAATGTACAGGTGATGGCACGAACAGTCACATGATGTAGATACGGGGGCGTATCCTGACTCAGGGGACCTTTGATAAAACAACCACAAAACCAGAAAAATATTAAGTATAATGTTTGTGGTGTTAAATACAAGATGGTGGGTGGAGTTACTGATGTAACCTGTGTTAATAGGATGCATCGTTTTACACTGCTGGAAGGTTACAACGAAAATGACATAATAATAAGTGCGCCGTGTTGGCTCTCCATCACACGCTCATGCTTTGATCATAAAACAGGTAATGAAACGTGTTAAAGTGCCTCACTGTCTGACAGCGGCTGGAAGCTGTCCGATACCGTCCAGCTGGACCTCTGGGTGGCCGTGAAGGCCTGGACACGAGCTACGTAGTGGTCGAACGGGTCCTTAAAGGCTCTGGTCAGGTCACATGTCTGTCCCGCCCTGAGTGCCACGCAAGCCGGCACCGGCTTCCACGACTGCTTTCTTCATGTCGAAGAAAACAAAACACAAAGACGGACAGATTACTGTGTCATCCTGTGAAATAAACCTCTCACAGATGAATGAAGCTGTGGGCGTGTGCGTCATCCACAATAAATAACCTCACATCTGCCTTCAAATAAATATGAAAGTTCACATTTACTCAGAAAGGAAAGTGCTGACTCTGAATTTAGAGGTGCCTCAGAAACAGAAATGAAACATGAAACTTACTGAACAAAGGAGCTAAATAAACAACAAACACAGGAGATATCATTCAGGATCAAATGAGGCTGAAATTAACTTTACTGACATTATTGTGACCTGACGACAAGTTTTAGTAAGAAGCACCTTCAGCCCAGGAGGAGCCAAACCTCACGGACTGAGAAACCAAACCAAGAGTACAGTGAAGAATTCACGTTATACACAGAAACTGCTTCTGTTTCTGGGACATCGTCACTAGAATATCGACTCGAGTCATTCGCAGGCGCCTTTGTTTACATTTCTGACTACAAAGCTAACCACACAGTCTCTGATGCACCGTACTTAAAATCCTTTAATTTTCTCAAAAATCGACAGCGCGCCTTATGTATGAATTCTGGTTGTGCTTACTGACCTCGAACTGATTTTCTGTGGTACACGGCGCTCAGAAATCTGTCAACAAATGTTTTAGTAGGACTTTGCTAAGCTATGAAGCCGCACCGCTTGATGGATTGTTGGAGCATTACGGCTACCGTAGTCAGGAGCCTCGCGGAGTAATCTGGGTCCTAAACTCCGTCAGCTTCAGGTCCCAAAGTCAAACGAACACTGCGGCATCACTGAGAGTTAAAAACTGTCTAAATTCTTTCATCTTTAATAAAATGATCAGCATTGCTGCTTTACCAGGTGTAACAATTAAGTTTAACATCCATAAAAACAGAATTTATTAAACTTAACAGAGTTAGAAGTTAGCAGGAAGTTAGCTCGCTAGCTTCCACCTAAACATGATATAGCATGTTCTGACTGAGAGATTTCTGAAACATTCAAACGTACAGCTCTGCTATCACTTCCAACATAAATGAAGACAGAAAACTAAACAGCAGTGACGTTTGTAGGGTTACTGAAGTTGGGCTAGCTGCTATATAATGATGTGCTACGTGATCGCTAGCTACACAGCTATGTTAGCATAGCATAAACACAGTGAAGCTGGAGGATGAACACTAACTTTTTTCCACTCGATAAAAGTTAGCGTGAGGGTTCCTGATGGTTAGGGACAAATGCAATCGCATGGCAGGATGCTGTAAACGGACCAAACTTCAGTCAGGAGAACAACTGAGATAATCCATCCACAATATGAGGTTAGTCAGGAGACACTGGCTGGTTTTAACCTTTGTGCTGTGATAGTACTAATCACTAATCACTGCTCTGCTGTGTCAAATAAGACCAAGCGATCTGTCCAAGCTGCTCTATTAAAAAGACCAGTGAAAGCCTTTAAAGCTAGCCTGACACTCTGAATCTGAATCGGTCTTGTTTGAGACAGCTTAAATCTCTGATCAGATTTTCTGAATACCTGGAGCGGATGACTTCTACCATGAAGCGGGCGTCGGAGGGGGTCTGAGGGCCCGGCTGGAAGCTGAGTGCGTGCTCCAAGTTGATGGAAGAGATGGAAACGCTGGAGGGTGCAGAAAGGGAAACGCCCGTCGCTACAGAAAGGAAGAGGATATAAAAAAGTTTTAAAATAATCCTCCTGTATGCTTAGACAGGGAGTGTTTGTACTCACACAGTTTTGGCTCTGCAGATTTAAAATGAACCTCTCAAAACGCATTTGAGGTACAAACTCTCAGCTTTACTTCAAGGAATGGATTAATCCACTATTTTATAACTGGAAATGTACTTAACACTGTTTCTTACACAGGAGTGGATATATCTTTGTTTCTTCAAAAACAAAACTCATCCATCCAATAGTGCGAGGGACCATTTGCAGACAACTCACTAACAGTTTGGTCCACAGAGAGAACAAAGATAAGATCATGGACATCCACAGGAGACATAAAAGGGGGATGATCCCAGGATCCTTTCCATGGTGAAGAAAACCCCCCTTACAACATCCAGCCAAGTGATGAAGACTCAATGTGAGGAAGACTCCTGTTATGCAAGGGTGGCATAGCAAGAACACTTTCCAGAGTTGTAGGCCTTTACACACAGACTGACTCAAAATTCAGAATTTTTCAGACGTGAACTTGTCTGTAATTTCAACATGAAGGAATGATGAGCTGGTCCTGATGTTCCTGAACACAAAAAGGAAGAAACAGAGATTCTGGTTTGTCCGATGCTCACGAGCAGGCAGCAGCAGGTAGGATTTCCTGTTCTGATCTCCGAGTCGAAGCTTTCGGACGCGTTTCAGGATGTTGGCGGGACATTTGAGCTCCTGTTTATTAGAGTTGTGACCACATCTGAGGAGGCAGAGGACTGATTCAGAGAGCCGACTGACCCGCAGCAGCAGCTAGCGGTGAGTCTGAGGGAAACGGGATTATTTACTGTTTATAACTTTGTGTGACTTGAGCTACGAGAGCAAGTGTGGCCAAATGCAGTGACCTGAATCGTCACTGACCAGATATTTATTCACATGTGAATGCTGGAATAACCCAGCGTGATTGGAGAAATTAATGCTTTAAAGCTGTTCACTATCACCATCCTGACACTTTGAAGCTGAAGTCATAAATGTGGGAGAGAAATGTAGGGAAGCTGAAGCTGCAAGAGCTTTTCATAAAAACTAGTCCAGCTCTAATGTCCAGCAGGGGGCGACTCCTCTGGCTGTGAAATGAAGTCTGATTGCATAGGGGTCTGTGAGACATAAGCCTCCAACTCAAAAATGATGGTCCCATTGGAGTAAGAAGGGACCTGAAAACAGGGAGGGTTTAGGGCAGAGCTACATTTGATTGACAACTGCATCGTCCCTCTGTCCCGACAGATCTCACATCAAATCAAATCAAAATTAATTTCTATAGCACATAATAATACAACAAAGTTGACCAAAGTGCTTCACAGTCGGTCAGAGCAATAGCATAAGACAGAATAAAAACAGTTAGAAGGAGGGCAAGAAACAATATGGCAAACTGCATAACTAGCCACGAAATAACCAACTAGTTTGAATCAAAAGCCACTAAAATAATACGTTTTAAGACGCAATTTAAAAGACTGGATGGACTCGGAGGAACGAATATGAGGAGGGAGGTTATTCCAGAGTCTGGGAGCTACGACAGCAAAGGCCCGATCTCCTCTGGACTTCAGACGAGACCTCGGTTGAGTCAGGAGCATTTGATTGGAAGATCTAAGTGCCTTATTAGGGATATACAAATGGAGGAGATCGCATAGATAGCTGGGAGCTGAATTGTTTAAAATTTTAAAGGTAAGCAAGAGAATTTTGAAATTGATACGGTAGAGCAGATCTACCTGCTCGTTTGTCACATCCGGGTTCAAAGCATCAAGATGATGATGAGGAAACATCTTCATGATGGGAATACATCACAGTGTATCTGTGCGGTGTCTGTATGCTGTGCTTGGATCATGACAGTGTTCTTTCTTTCTTTAAAGACATCCACAGGAGACGATGGATGTTTCGCCGCACTCAGAGCTGCTCTGACCTGCCTTTTGGCCTACTTTGGACAAGTGGACTCTGTCACTTACCTTCAGCCTTTATTCAAAATGATCACGACTAAGCCTCCAGGTTTGGGAAGGGTAGGTTTACAAAAAGAGCTTCCAAATGGGAACGTGGACAGCTGGATCACCTCCAGACCTTTTACCCGCATCATTTACAGAGAAACAGCAACTCCTTTTGATCTCCTGAAAATCAAGAACTGTGCAAAGACATGTTTGTAGTCTCTCAACTAAGTGAGTGATATTCCTGTTCAGTCCCGTGAAGTAAAGCTGAGATTCTGCACTACAATCACAGAGTCACCGCTATAAACGGCTGTGACTGTTCAGAGAAGAGGTGTTTTCACAGGGCCGGTGTCGACCTACAGCAGAGAGCACTTCAGCACAGACTGAGAGGGAAATGAAACTTACCTGAGCCACAAACAAGTGGCTATTACATAAATGCAGTGCAGGCTGTTGGAAGAAACACTCACACATGACAGCAGAGTCAGCGTTTCGTCAGAGGTAGTGACGTTCCAGGTGACTAATTCAGGGATCACTTACACAGAGCCAGACTAAAACTAAGAAAAAGGACGAGTCTGCCGTTTGTGTTCAGGAGTAAATCAGATGAGTGGCTCTTTGCGTGCTGATTAGCAGTGCGTAGCTAAACTCCTGCCGTTAAGAGCCTGTTTACTTTATCTGGATCATGGACCTTTTCTTTGTGGCTCGTGCCGCTGACCTCAGCCTCCCTTGTTTACGTGTTGTGGGGTGGTTCTGTGACAGCGGTTAGCGGTAAGTTGACTGCTGTTACATTATTATAACGGACATTAACACGATCTGAAAAATCTGTTTCACGGGCGTCCATGCAGGAAGTGGCCAGCAGCAGCGTCATGACCACAGACACAGTGGGCGTGTCCCAGAGATAAACTTTCCCCCTTGGACCAAAGGAGAGTAACATAGGCTATGTTCACACTGCAGGCGTAAATCCGATTTTTTTGACCCTATGCGACCCATATCCGATCATGGTATGACAGTGTGAACGGCACAAATCCGATATTTTCAAATCCGATCTGGGTCACTTTCGTATGTGGCACTGAATCCGATACATATCTGATGTTTTAGAAAGCGACTGCTGTGTGAACGGTCATGTCACATTAAATCCGTCTTTTACGTCACTGACACAAGACAGACGCCAGTTATCAGCGCCGGAGAAGCGCCCAAGAAGACATCGTGAACGCTTCCTGGCCATCCAGTGTAGATGTTAGTGAAACTGTTGGGAAGACAACGTTGGAGAAACGTGAACATTTTATTTGTACTGTATAATCTGCAGATTCTGACAGAAATCTGCAACTATCCTTTAAAGCAGCGGTCCCCAACCCTTGGGCCTCGGACCGGTACCAGTCCGTGAGTCGTTTGGTACCGGGCCGCAAGAGTTGAGGCTCAGGTGTGAAATGTATGGTTTTCAGGGTTTTTATCGGTTGTCAGCGTTATTTTGTCATCGTTTTTATCGTTAACTCGGTTTTCCTGGGTCTTTTCACGTGTGCTATAAATCTTCTTTTTTTCGGTACCGGTACTAGTTTTATTTTGCTGTATTTATCTGCGACACCTTAAAGGCCGGTCCGTGAAAATATTGTCGGGCATAAACCGGGCTGTGGCGCAAAAAAGGTTGGGGACTGCTGCTTTAAAGCACCGCTCCTCTAAAACAGCAATAGGGATAATTATTAGGTTATCTACATTATTATGTAAATAACAAAATAACTTCAAGCAAAAATTGGGAAACGTAAAGTCCGAAGTCTTTATATTAAGGGCCATCAGTCAAACAATATTGTTTGCTCTCGGTCTAAACAGAGCGCATTGTGTGTGACGTCTTCTTTTGTGCATGCGGGCCGCTTTGAGCGTTCACACTGGAGAGCGTTTCCTGTCGCATTTTATTTATAGTGTGAACAAGCAGACAAAAAAATCGGATTTGATCAAAAAATCGGAATTGAGCATTAAGACCTGCAGTGTGAACGTAGCCTAACATGATAGCGCATTCAGTAGTTTAGATGGTTACCTAGGCAACCAGAGCTTGCAACATCGGCTAGTGGCCAACCATCAGCTACAAAGTGTGATGACTTCATGTGTGGCCAGTATCCGCTCTTTGAGTCTGACGTCATTAGCTGTTTCAAATTCCGCTTCAGGTCCCAAAGTCAAACGAACACTGCAGCATCACTGAGAGTTAAAAACTGTCTAAATTCTTTCATCTTTAATAAAAAGATCAGTGTTGCTGCTTTACCAGGTGTAACAATTAAGTTTAACATCCATAAAAACAGAATTTATTAAACTTAACAGAGTTAGAAGTTAGCAGGAAGTTAGCTCGCTAGCTTCCACCTAAACATGATATAGCATGTTCTGACTGAGAGATTTCTGAAACATTCAAACGTACAGCTCTGCTATCACTTCCAACATAAATGAAGACAGAAAACTAAACAGCAGTGACGTTTGTAGGGTTACTGAAGTTGGGCTAGCTGCTATATAATGATGTGCTACGTGATCGCTAATGACACAGCTATGTTAGCATAGCATAAACACAGTGAAGCTGGAGGATGAATGCTAACTTTTTTCCACTCGATAAAAGTTAGCGTGAGGGTTCCCGATGGTTAGGGACAAATGCAATCGCATGGCAGGATGCTGTAAACGGACCAAACTTCAGTCAGGAGAACAACTGAGATAATCCATCCACAATACCAGGTTAGTCATTAATATACTGCTGCATGGGCTGGGCTGTAGTTACATGTAAGGGTTTAAAACTGAGCTTTAAAATGAACAGCGGTAATAAAAACCGAGAAAAGCCGACAGTGATCACTGACTGTTTTTAGGGGCTTGTTCAGTTAAATAGAACATGATACAAACATGTTAAAAACACAACAGCCTTAATAAACCTGGCTCAGGGTTCATACGTCATCACTTAACAACCTACACTGACTAGCCAGAGAGCTAAACCTGACATGTATTATAGCATACAACACTGTAAGATATGTATGAGAATATAAATAATCTGAAATATGTTCAGAACGTTTACTTTAAGTGTCTAAATTCTTCCTTCAGCACTGTCTGAAGTTACTCGACACAGGCTGCTTTAAAGCCTAAGAACAGAAATGCATAAGGGCCAAACCCAAGCCTCAAGATCCAGCTGCAAGTTTTATTTATCACACCTTCACAGGACCATTATCAAGGTCCAGAGACTTTAGAACAATATTTTAATATGTATAGAAAATCTGAGCAATAAATCACACTTTACTGTCAGTAAACTTCATTTTTAACTTTTATATTGTGATTTTTTGTCAGTTTTTTGGCAAATGAGCTAAAGTCATGCTACAAGTTTAAGGAAGTGAGGAGAAATGAAACCAGAAGTAACATTTTACAACAAATAATAATGATAATTAGTTATTTAAGATGTTATTAACATAATACGTCATTTTTAACTATCACAGTTTTTCCTTCACTACCAGTCTGATTTCCTGTGGCCCCCAGATTCAACACCCCTGATTCAAGCTGTAAACCTGCTGAGAGCTCAAATCAGACATTTCCTGTAAATCCATGAGTGCTTCAGTATAAATAAGAATGATTATTAATTCTCCTGCTAACATCCACACTCACTATTTTCCTCCAATACACACAAACTTCAATGCAAAGGTGTAAAAAAACAGAAAAAACAATAGAAAGCTTCAGTAACCCCCCACCTTCACCCCAGTGAGCATTACCAAGGTGTAAATGCAGAAGCAGCAGCATCCACAGCCCCATCGTGTGTCCATGGACTGTGCCAAAGTTAGACTGCTTCAAGGCGGCTGATAAGCTGTTTGTGGGGCTGAGGACAACCTATAGAGGGAGGGGAGGGCAGCACAGGGGCATGTGTTATTGTACAGCTCTGAGTTTCTGTTTCCACAGAAGTCCCTCCCTGCTCATACTACAGCTCCAGCTCCTGAGCACAGCACACAGGACGCCAGCAGCACGGTCTCAGACCTTTATTGGTTTGAAGCACGAGTCTGTACAAAAACATCTGAGGCTTCTTGTTGTTTTTGATCAATATAGAAATGAAGTGGCTCAACACTGGCCACTTTAACTGTGAGTACAAACATGCAAAAATGGCACAAACATGTTGTGATTACACTGTTTGAATAAAGCT
Organism: Oreochromis niloticus; assembly: GCF_001858045.2. Lineage (NCBI taxonomy): Eukaryota > Metazoa > Chordata > Actinopteri > Cichliformes > Cichlidae > Oreochromis > Oreochromis niloticus. Next base: position 1,186,146 of record NC_031987.2, read on the forward strand.
GTGAGTTGTATGAGTGCATTACAGAGGTATGATGTGCTTTATGTGAATGAAAATAAGCCAGTAAGCAGGCTGTGTGAGTCTGATTCGCTGCAGACACGTTCATGATCAGACATAATGAAGAGTTCAGACACAGACGTGCCCATAACAACAGTCGCTGCCTTTAAACACAACATAAGAATCAAGTAATTTCATCTGCTGTCAGATTATTTCTTGATTATAAAACATTAAAAATCATAAAAATTGTCCAGCAGCGCGCACCAGAGACCAGAGGGACAAAAACCAACAACAACAATCAATCAGACTGATTCAGAGATAATCAGCTCTACATCACTGATTACAGAGGTCCTTACAGGAAACAGAAACTAATCGTCACTGACATGAAACATACAGGAAATGACTTCAGTTTGTTACGATTCTGTTTTTCTGTTGTGCTTCAGTTTGTTTTACTGTCACCAACAAGAATAAAAACTAAAACTAACGGAGCTGGTTACACAATCAGTGCTCAGAGCAGCAGCTCTCCAACACAGACACATCACAGTAACCAAACATTTACAAATGTCAGAGTTTCAGTGCTGATGGACAAAGTCTGCAGGTGAGAGACGTTATTGTCCAAAGGGGAAGAAGTCGATCCAGAAGACGCCCGGGTCATTATGCATGTCATACTGAAGCAAGTCCACCAGGTGTCGCTGCAGGTCTTTTTCATTGTAAAGCCAAGCCTCCCTGTTCCCCACCATCCCCCCCACAGGTGAACAAAGTGGCTGTTTAACTGCCTTCTTACTCTGCTTTAATCACATGGTGCAAACATGAGTAATAATCCAAAGCACGGCTGAATATGAAACATTTTGTTCAGACTCGGTCTGGGTTAGAGTTCGACTCGGGCACTGGGATGATAATGTGACGGACTTTGGGAATGCCCAACAAACACAGCTGTGTGTCCGTCACTGACAAAACTAACAAACTGGTTTTTATTTAAAATAAGAGATAAAAATAAACCTGCTCAGAACTGGCCTCAACATTATTACAGTGCTGTTCTCACATGTTTCAAATTCCACAGAAAACTTCAAGTCTAACAGGAACATGAGATTTAGATAGATCGCCTCCCTAAAACGGGACGTCCTCTAGCTGCTCACCGCGGAGACCGGACGCAAACCTTACGTTAGCCTTTTAGAGGTGGCTGAGTCGCCATCTCCAGAGACGCAGCAGGGACGGACGTCCTCGACCTCCTGCATCAGTGGGTAACTCACCCTTATTAATAAAACCTGAAACAATGAGACGATCTCTGGACTTCAGCCGTCTGACTGACAGATTCAAATAAAAAATATCAGCAAAGAGGCGAGAATAAAAATGGCCGACATCTGCTCTGCTGCTGGTGGAGGGAAAATGAAAACATTTCAAACTCTGGCCCACATGAACCCAGACATGGACCTGATAACCAGGCACCTTAAAGAGCTCTGTCAGATACCCGAGCGCCCCATGTATCCACAGACCTCCTCCTCCTCCTCTTCATCATGAACAGTTTCTGTGGCGCCCTCCTCGGCGAGCACTGAGTCAAACGCCACCTCCTCCACAATGAAGTCTGATTTTTTCTCCTCCTCTTCCTCCTGTTCCACCCTGCCGAAAGTTAATGTGAGGAGGTTCACATCCTTCTCTTCTTCCTCCTCCTCCTGTTCCACCCTGCTGAAAGTTAATGTGAGGAGGTTCACATCCTTCTCCTCTTCCTCCTCAGGTCTTCCTCCACAGCCCATCCTCAGCTCCAGCCCAGCTCTGGAAGGACTTCCTGTTGAAATCAGGGCGTCCCGCTGAGAGTACGGCTCCTGATTGGAGGAGGGAAGAGGCGGCGGTTTGGGCTGAGTCAGAGATGATGATGAAGACGATGAAGAGGAGAGGAGGTTCGTGCCCGCCCGCTGTGTGTACGCCCCTCCTGTGCTGGCGCTCGTGCTCTCCGTCTCACCCTCGTCATCGCTCTCGTCCGAGGAGGAGCAGCTGCTTCCCTTTTTGCCTGCAGAGGGCGCCGTCTGCTCAACGTTCAGGGGGGAGATGATATAGGGATCGTGGAGCCCCGCCTCCTCCAGGTGATGGATGGTTGTCTGACACAGAGACAGAGATGAACAGTCAATAACATGAACCAATCAGACGTGCTGACATTACTCACCAGGCTGAAGTACACTCAGATTTAAAGTACTCTGTGCTGGAGGGACACAAGTATAAAATACTAATACTGCATTCCTGTTTTAATACTTTACACCTGTGATCAACAGCTCTGCTTTTTTCTTTAATAATTAAAGTATTTATTAGATTTTGCATTTTATAACAACAAATACAAAAATGCAACAACCAAAAGCAAAAACAGTGAGGTTTTAACGTCTGTTGCATTAAGCTGAAATGTCCAAGTCAGGTAGACATGTAGGTGCAGAAATTGTCCCACTGTTCCACCGAAGCTTCCGTCACATGACGTAACTTTCCCAACATCTTTTCACAAGCAACGTTCCCAATCATTCTTTCTTTCCACATTTTAAGCGTTGGAATATGTGAGTCCATCCAGTGTTCCAAAATGACACGGGCACATGTTACCACTGCAGTGCTTAATACTCTAAACTGGTGATTATTTAATTGCGGCACCTCTCCTTTGTCTCCTAGTAGACATAATTTAGGTGATCTGGGTAAGTTACAAAGTGTCCAACGCTGCAAATAATTAAATACAGTGTTCCAAACTGAAAGAACCAGCAGGCATATATCAGAGTACCTTTGGCTTGTTGGCATTTCCAACACAAGTCATCTCTACCAATCCCCATTCGATACAGCCTTGAAGGAGTATAATAGTATCTATTAAGAATTTTTTACTGAATAAATTTCCCCCCTGGCTTCCCTAATGTATAATCCATTGTTCGACAATATAGAATCCCATGTACCTTCATCCATTGTACACCCCAGATCCCTTTCCCATATTTTTTTCAGGCTATTATTTATATTATTTTTAATCCATGGGCTAATATTATACCATTTTGCAGCTTTGCATAGTAATGGTGGTAGTAACATAAAATTCTCTATTGGGTTACTTTCATGTGTTATTGTAACTCCTCCTTTTAAACAGTTTCTTATTTGGAAATACTTCCAAAAATGACCGTTACCCTCCAAACGAAACTTATTTTTTAATATCCTCATACGACATGAAAACACCCCCTTCAAATAGGTCACTAACAGTTCTGTTACCTCTTCTTAGCCATTGTGTCCAGTAAACAGTCTGCTTACCAATTGTAATTTTAGGATTATACCACAAGGGGGCATACTTTTGTACATATGGCACAAGTTTACATTTCTTATGCACCTCCAACCATGGTAAATGGCCTGTATTTATATAGCGCTTTACTAGTCCCTAAGGACCCCAAAGCGCTTTACACATCCAGTCATCCACCCAGTCACACACACATTCACACACTGGTGATGGCAAGCTACGTTGTAGCCACAGCCACCCTGGGGCGCACTGACAGAGGCGAGGCTGCCGGACACTGGCGCCACCGGGCCCTCTGACCACCACCAGTAGGCAACGGGTGAAGTGTCTTGCCCAAGGACACAATGACCGAGACTGTCCGAGCCGGGGCAACCTTCCGATTACAAGACGAACTGCCAACTCTTGAGCCACGATCGCCCCATACCATGCCATTTTTGAAAATTTCAAAATAGGGTTTTGCGTCTTACCCTCATTATTTACTTTTTGTGATAAAATATCAGTTGGTGTGAATGGAGATGCAAGCTCTTGTTTTATTAAAATCCAATCTATATTGTTTTTCTCTGCCCAATGTTTGCCCAATCTATCCATTTCAAAAGAGATGCTATAATACTCTATATTGGGCAGGGCTAGCCCCCCTTCTTTTTTGGGTTGGGACAGTCAATTAATGTTAATACGGGGTTTACCACGCTTCCAAAGAAAATCTTTTATCATATTATTATAGCTTTGCAACATCCGTCGCGGGATACACATAGGCAGCATTCCTGTATAATAGTTGATCAGTGGTGCTACAACCATTTTTACTGTGTTTACTTTTCCCCACAATGTCAAATTTAGTTTACTCCATTTACCCAAGTTTTTATTGATCTTGTTTATTAATTTGTGCACACTGTTAGTCATAATATCCTCAATATTTGGGTTCAATTCATTTCCAAGATACTTCATTCCTTTGTCCACCCACATAAAGTTAAAGCCTGATATTAAGTTATGACTACAAGCTGGGAAAACTGGCATCGCCTCTGATTTATGCTAATTAATTTTGTAACCTGAAAACAGTGTCTATTTATTAATCACCTCTAATAGTGTTGTGATGGAATTAGTTGGGTCTTGGTTTAATACCAGAATGTCATCTGTGTACAGGAACAATTTGTGTTCTCTGCCTCCCCTGAATACACCTTTAATCTCTGCATTTTCTCTGATTTGAATAGCTAATGGCTCTAAAAAGATTGTAAATAGTAATGGGCTTAAAATGCATCCTGGACGTGTTGATCTGGAAATACTAAAAAAAGGAGAAAGTACCTCATTCATAAATACAGACGCTTCTGGCCCTGAGTATATGGTTCTAATCCATCTGCAAAAGTTGTCACCCATTCCAAATTTTTCCAGGGCTGTGAACAGAAAGTTCCACTCTACCCAATCAAAAGCTTTCTGTGCATCTAAAGATATCCGGTCTTTAAGTTTGACGTCATTAGCCATGTCTGGGCCCAAACTCCGCTGCAGGTCCCAAAGTCAAATGATCACTGCAGCATTACTGAGAGCTGACAAACTAAATTCTTTCATCTGTAATAAAATGATCAGCGTTGCTGCTTTACCAGGTGTAACAATTAAGTTTAACATTCAGGCATAGAACAAGATACAAAACATGTTAAAAACACAACAGCCTTATTAAATGCAGACTACTTTGGGCCCGGAAACAGAATTCGTCACGTCATCACTTAAAGCCAATACAGGATTTGTGTTATTTCTATTCAGCCACAGCAGGTGTAGTAATCTCCTCATATTATCGGAAGGAGATCTGATAGACCCTACTTGATCTTGATGAATAATTTGTGGTAGTACAACCTCCAACCTCTTTGCTAAAACTTTGGATAGAATTTTGCAATCCACACTGATTAAACTTATCGGTCTGTAATTACCTGGATCAGTTAAATTCTTGTCGCCTTTTGGAATTAGTGACATTACTGCCTGATTAAAACTCAAAAGGAGTCGTCCAAATTCAAAAGCTTCATGTAATAGTTCAGTTAGAAAAGGACATAGAAAATCTATAAATTTATGATAACATTCTGCTGGGAAGCCATTTATTCCTGGCGACTTTCCAGCTTTCATTGCACGGATAGCTTCTTTTACTTCTACCTCGGTTAGGGGAGTTTCCAATTTGTCCCTAGCCTCTTGTGAAATTTTTTGTATCTTCATTTGATCAACGTCTGCACTCGGCAGATCCATACTAACTTTGTTATCGGACGTGTATAAATCTTGGTAAAATATTTTAAAAATCGTGTTGATCTCTAACCTTCAAAGCATCCCACACAATGGCCAGCCTGTCCGTAGATCCAACATTCACCTCTAAATAATATCTTATATCCTCTTTTAGGGTTGATACGAATTTTTCGTGCAGTAACATGCTTGAGTTTAGTCTCCACCTACGCGTTCTGTTCTTTTCAACATTTAGATTTATGTGCAATTCTACCGGCGCGTGTTCTGTTAAAGCTATCACACCTATGTCACAGTTTATTACTAAATCAACACATCATTTAGAAATCCAAAAATAATCTATTCGGGAATATGTTTTATGCGAGTGAGAGTGAAAGGTGTATTCTCTTTCCGCAGGGTTAACAAGCCTACAAATATCTACCACACTGAGACTCTTTATTTTAAAGCATCGCTGTCCCAGTTCATTAATGGCACTTCAATGTATTCGTCCCTCACATTATTGAAGTCTCCACCTAACAGGATCTGGCCCTTCATGTTCCCCAGCATCTTGTTAACCTCATCCATAAAATTAGGTTCATCCCTGTTTGGGGCATAAATATTGCACAGAACAACCTGAGCTGCATTAACGAGAGCCTGCAGAGCTAACACTCGCCCGTCTTCATCCCGGCTTTCCTTCAATAATACAAAGTTTAGTCTTTTATCAATAAGTATCATGACAACACGACTCTTGCTTGATACTGAGTTATGAAATACTTTCCCAACCCAATCCCTTTTTAATTTCAATGCTTCACTTTCATTCACAAAATGCGTCTCCTGGATGTATGCAATATCAGCATTATGAGACTTGAGGTAGCTAAGCACTTTGTTTCTTTTGACTGGTGTGCCACAGCGTCCACATTCCCCATGACTATGCCATGGTAAGGTATGTATAAGCCTTATAACAGCTCTGCTTTAACCAAGTTCAGTCAAACTGGAGCTTACTATTGATCAGTTATTGGTAACTATTGGTTTATTATTTCTGTCATGCTGAGTCATGACTGTACTTTCATGATGTGGAGTATTTTTTACTCATGTTTCTGTGTATTTCTACTGCTTATCCCTGACTTTAAGTTTCTCCTGCGCCTCATTTTCTTGACTCTTAAATAAACGGCAGTCAGTTTTTTCCTGTTATTGGAGATGATCTGTCTCCTGACTGTCATTAAAACGTTTGTCGGGGTTTTTGGCTGAGTCAGTCAAAAATCTCAGACAGATTTCCCCTTAACGAGTGTTTGCTAATGTGGATATTTAATAACACTCAGTTTCACTCAGCTGTGTACGCAAGGTTAATGTGATGCTGGGACAGAAACGCATGCTGTTAGCTCACACACACACACACACGCACGCACACACACACACACACGCACGCACGCACGCGCACGCACGCACGCACGCACACACACACACACAGTGATTGTTACTATGGCTCCAGATCTCAGCCCTGAATGTCTCTCTGTCTGATTTGTGCTGCTGAGGACGTTTACTGCACACGACAAACTTCTGGTTTGCTTTGAACGCCTGGTCTGAACAGGCTGTTTACTCTGGAAGCAGCTCAGAAATCCCCCTCCATGGTTCCTCTGCATTGCTCCTGCATGAGAACTTCTTGAGAAGTGTTTCTCGCAGCAGAGCACAGTTTTCTTTTTCCTGGAAGTAATCTTGAAAAACGATGACATCTGCTCACATCATCACAGCTCTGACGTTTAGCCGGCTGCACACGAGTCCATGTTTCGCTCTGTCCTACCATCAGACGCTCTCACCCAGCTGCAATTATTAATAAAATTATAGAAATCCCAATAATGCGTACTGCTGCAGTCGTCAGTGGATATTTGCACAGATTACATCAGCTGATACACACATATATATATAAAAACCTGAACAGACACAAACAAAGAAGAAAGAACTGAATAAATGGATATGCAGTAGAAAAACTAAATGTATAAAATATTAAAAAACTAAAGTAAATTTAAAATGTTTCCCTAAAACTGTAACGTCAGTTACACTGATAATCAGCTCGTCTGTTTAGCCAGCTGTATGATTAACATGTTGGACAATGTTCGTTAAAATCTTCATTTCTGCAGATTTTGAAGGAAAAAGGAAAAAAAGGGCAGAGACTGAAAAACAGCACATTAGACAAAAACACAGTTTTTACAGATCCAACCAGCTCAGCTGTGAATATTCGCTATGACCGACTTTAGTCTTCAGCACCGTCTGAAGCAGCACCTCCTCCTGATCTCCTCCTGATCTCCTGTCCTCCTCCTGACCTCCTCCTGTCCTCCTCCTGACCTCCTTCTGACGTCCTCCTGTCCTCCTGTCCTCCTCCTGACGTCCTCCTGTCCTCCTCCTGTCCTCCTGACCTCCTCCTGACGTCCTCCTGTCCCCCTGTCCTCCTCCTGACGTCCTCCTGTCCTCCTCCTGACGTCCTCCTGTCCTCCTCCTGACGTCCTCCTGATCTCCTCCTGACCTCCTCCTGTCCCCCTGTCCTCCTCCTGACGTCCTCCTGTCCTCCTCCTGACGTCCTCCTGTCCTCCTCCTGACCTCCTCCTGTCCTCCTCCTGTCCCCCTCCTGATCTCCTCCTGTCCCCCTGTCCTCCTCCTGATCTCCTGTCCCCCTCCTGTCCTCCTCCTGTCCCCCTCCTGATCTCCTCCTGTCCTCCTCCTGACGTCCTCCTGTCCTCCTCCTGATCTCCTCCTGTCCTCCTCCTGACGTCCTCCTGTCCTCCTCCTGTCCTCCTCCTGACGTCCTCCTGACCTCCTCCTGATCTCCTCCTGTCCTCCTCCTGACGTCCTCCTGTCCTCCTCCTGATCTCCTCCTGTCCTCCTCCTGACGTCCTCCTGTCCTCCTCCTGTCCCCCTCCTGATCTCCTCCTGACGTCCTCCTGTCCTCCTCCTGACCTCCTCCTCTCCTCCTCCTGACCTCCTGTCCTCCTGACGTCCTCCTGTCCTCCTCCTGTCCTACTCCTGACCTCCTGATCTCCTCCTGTCCTCCTCCTGACCTCCTGTCCTCCTCCTGACCTCCTGTCCTCCTCCTGTCTCCCTTCAGTAACAACGTCTTCCTGACCGTTGCTGATGAGGCTTCAGTCGACGATCAGCTGGTCACCGTCAGGTCTTTGCTCCCCGTTTCTTAAAGACGTGACTGTCAGATGCCTGATCTCAGTGTAGTGTGCAGTGTGTAAGTTTCCAGCTATCAGCGCCTTGTTGGTGCCACTATTTCAGGTCAAACTGTGTTTTTTCATTTTTTGTAGATTTAGCAAAAGAAGCAAATGACGTGTTTTTGTGAGAGAGCAAACACAACAAGCCTGAAGATGTGTTTTAAAATGAAAATTGAAATGTTGTGTGTTCATCTAGTTCATCCCTGGAGTTAGAGGCCTTTTAATTCATTGGTCAGAGTTAAATGTCAAATATATTTTAAAAACATTCCTTTAAACACGATCAGGTGCAAAGATCCGACTGTGCGAAGGAGACCCTCAGAAATATTCCCATAGGTCACTGCTGTGAAGGGTGGCTCAAGACTTTTGCACATTACTTTATTATGTAAAAGTATGAATAAATGAAATTGTGACATAACGAGTTTAGATTGTAGCTGAAATTATGAGCGAGGTGAAACGAGACGGTAGCTTTACGAGCAAACTGAGCTCGGTGTTACGGTCGAAGCGGTGAACAGACCTTTGTGGGCTGTGAGCGCGCTTCATCTGCTCGCGTGGCCTTTGCGTGTTTCCTAGCAGTGGAAACGTAGCTGAATCACATTAAAAGAAGTGCGGTGTGACAGAGAGCTGGGCACGGCGCCGTGTTTTGGAAAGAAACTGTTGGTGAGCACCCAAACCCTCCAAATTTCATGTTTGGTTTGTTGGTCACACAGCAGGGGAAAGCCCCCTCTGCATCTTGGTTAACTAAAGGCAGTTAATAATGGAACATGAAACTGCATCTATTTCATGAAAAGCGTCTTCTGATCCCCCCGTTCGCATGAGACACTACAAATATTAAAAAGGTTAACTGTAAGGACGCCCACAGCTGCTCCATCCCAGCACGCTGTCTGCACGAAGAAAATACTCAGATGAATTCAAGGTTTCACAAACTAAAGGTGACGAGGAGTCACACGGTACTCACCGACGCGTTAACAGGAGCTCATCTTTGAAATAAGCTCAGGGTTAATTCATGCTCATAAACCACACGACCTTTAGATCCCAGCAAACAGGTGGTTACGAACGTTTTTACAGATAAATAATCACGTGAGAAGACGTGATTATTGTTCTTCTGATAAACTCAGAAGAACAATGAGCCGAGAACACTACCCTGGGGTACACCGGAGTCCCGGATAGACGGCGAAGACGTTAAACTTTCAGATAAACAACACTCACTCACAAAACCACAGAAATGCTGCTCTGGTTTCACCTCAGAGGGCTGGCCAACGTTTGAGTGCAGGCTCGAAGTAAAAGCAGAAAATAAAAGCCAAACTTAAAAGCAGCTTTTGAACACTGCACGGAGAGCGGGCCGGGGTCGGGTTCTTCCTGCGTTCCAGCTCTGAGCTCTCAGCCCTGATATGAAAACATTACTTTTATCATGAAGCGTCTGAAATGTGACCAGAGGGACGTGAGACACTGTGAAACAGAATCACTGTGAGATCTCTGTGGACAAACATGACAGTTTAGTCTCGTGAGCGCTTTAAACATGGACGGCTTGTGCCCATGCAGGAATATTAAAAGTTGTTTGCTGCCATCTGCACAATAACACGGCACGTTATAAATGGAGCGATTAGCGGCTCGGTGAGCGAGCAGCCGAGGGGTCTCAGCGCTGCTGTGACTGAAATGGGAGCAAATGGGATTTCACTGCAGTACGAGCTGTAAAAACATGGCTGTGTTTCACCGAACTCTCCAAGCAGATCCTGCCTGCACGCTCTGTCTGTGAGCTCTTTAGCAACGCCCCGAGTCTGTGCAGCTGCCTCTCTTTGTTTGTACACCACCGTTAACCGCAGCTCTGGCAGAGTTTCCGCCTGCTGCTGTTTCTTCCTGTGTCTTTACTCAGAAAACGCTGAGCGCTCGCCGCTCGACCACAAACAGCAAACAGCACGTTAACTGTTTGGCCTGCGACTCCAGCTGTAGCAGAGAGCCCGACCCTGGGCGATTCCACCACATTAGAGTCCAGTTAAAGCCTCTGATGGTGTAATCTGCACTCAGATTTCTGCTTCACACGTATCAAAGGATGTGAGATGACAGAGATGTGAAACCACAGAAAGAAAGAACACTTCACACGTTCCCACTCGTGTTCTCTGCAGATCAACGGGAATATTTCTGATGAGATCGTTCTCGTGTTTTAGACACGCGGATCTGTTCGAGTGGAAAACACTTTGCTGTGATGAAGCAATGAGAAGTGACAGGAGTGAGACTGAAACCACGTAACTATCACAGCACGATCGTGTCACGTTTTAATAAACCAGCGTCCTCGAGTTCGCTTCAAAGACTCAAACTCAGGACCTCTGACCCGTTTGCTGCTGGATGGTGAAGTGAAAGGTCAGGTCCAGTTAGCGGTGCGGGTACAGGATGGAAACTTTATTTTATAACTGAAAACAGCTGAACTTTCAAAATAAGAGCCACTCATCACACGGATCGAGATGGCGTTCTTTGAAACTGTGAAACAACAACAAAGGTCGAACATCAGCCAGACATATGAGCGCTGACGACTGAAACCTGAAGGAATCAGATGCTAGAATAAATCGTCTTCCTTTGGTGACGTGTTCAGTGTGTGATGCTCTGACTGCAGAACTTACCAGAACCGACGGCAGCAGCCTCCGTCTCAGACAGATGAACCCGGTCACGATCAGCAGGAAGATGCAGAACACGATGATGATCACGAACGAGCACAAGATGCCCGAGATCAGCGGGTCTGCACGCAGGAACACAGCGAGTTTAGAGATGAACATTAGTCTCATCAGCCTGAAAACAGCAACGTTTAAACGTTCACATCATATTACAGTCGTCAGCTCCAACAACGCCGCCGGAACTGAAGGCTGCACATCTCTCAGCCAATCACCTGCTGCATAAATGACCTCCACTCTCTCTGAGGCCACGAGGCTGGACCGTTAGCAAGTCAGGCTGACCTACCTAACCCTGGAAAACCATGTGACCTCTGACCTTCTGTCTGTGCAGGTCTGTGAGGAGCCACAGGTTAAAGGAATCAAACTTTTCCAGGTTATACACCTTGACACTGTTGGGTATGTTTGTTTTCTTCACCACACAAGTGTGATGACCCAGGTAGTACTAGTACATGTAGTACTACTACAGGTAGTACTAGCACTGCTGTTTCCAGCCGTGACTTGCTTATCAGTCAGATTCCCTGAGGTTAGCGTGGGAAGTGTGTTTCACGGGGAATTCCCTCCATTTACAATCACAACAGAAGCAGAAGCTCAGCATGAATGTTGTGGACTAAAAGCTTTTTATTATCACCTGCATGTGTCAACTTGATTTTTCCAGTGAGTAAAACTAAATAAGTGAACACACAAACGCTGTATCTCACAGTTCAACCCGAGGGGGCTGAAACTTGGCACAGCTTTGAAAAACGACGTAAAGGAAGCAGGTGGAGCTCCACAGAGTCCTGACGTACAGTTATTAACATGCCCTGAATGACATTTTTCACTGCAGGCTAACAGCAGTTTATGATGCTGCTCCTTTAGCTTCACCCATCTTCCACCTGACAGCAAGATAACTGAAATCACTGTGTGTGTGTGTGTGTGTGTGTGTGTGTGTGTGTGTGTGTGTGTGTGTGTGTGTGTGTGTATGTATGTGTGTGTGTGTGTGTGTGTGTATGTGTGAGTGTATGTGTGTATGTGTGTGTGTATGTGTGTGTGTGTGTGTGTGTATGTGTGTGTGTGTGTGTGTGTGTGTGTGTGTGTGTGTGTGTGTGTGTGTGTGTGTGTGTATGTGTGTGTGTGTGTGTGTGTGTGTGTGTGTGTGTGTGTATGTATGTGTGTGTGTGTGTGTGTATGTATGTGTGTGTGTGTGTGTGTATGTATGTGTGTGTATGTATGTGTGTGTGTGTGTGTGTGTGTGTGTGTGTGTGTGTGTGTATGTGTGTGTGTGTGTGTATGTATGTGTGTGTGTGTGTGTGTGTGTGTATGTGTGAGTGTATGTGTGTATGTGTGTGTATGTATATGTATGTATGTATGTATGTGTGTGTGTGTGTGTGTGTGTGTGTGTGTGTATATGTATGTGTGTGTATGTATATGTGTGTGTGTGTGTGTGTGTGTGTATGTGTGTGTGTATCTGTGTGTGTGTGTACCTGGAGAGAAGATGGCTGGTATTGTAGCACATTGAGGCAGGCTGAAGTTGGATTGCATATGCTCAAGGTCGTCGTAGAATCGCACGGTGACACAGTACCGCCTGCCGGGCTCCAAACAATCCCACTTATAGCTCTTCAGAGAGCGCATCTTGATGACCTGCACACACAGCACAGATTATCAGCACAGGAGGCGTCCTGCTCAAACAGACTCCAACTGACACAGAAGCAGGTCTCTCATGTGACGCCTGCTCTCAGCCTACAGACTTTTTACATTTAGGAAAATATTTAAACATTTATAATAAATCAGAGTGGACTCATGACTGACTTCAAACTGTTGAAAGCCTTAGGCCACACTTTCTGTCCCAGAGGTTCAGGAGTACGTCACTGCCCATAAAGATCCACTCACAGCTAACAGATGAAAGCAGGAAGTAAACTTGTTTCTAACGCGCTTCGAGCCGACCCTCAGGACGCTCAGGTATCACCATGGTTACCATGTGAGGTATGCTCTTATGCTCATCGGCAGCTGGTGAGGACGCACGGCGAGAAATGTAATAACAGTGGGACAGAATTCCACAGCTGGATCACCATGGAAACATTAATGGAAGCAGCGGACACGAAGTGGGCGGGTCCAAAGTGGAGTTAGTATTGTGTGATTTGAAAGGTAACACGCCGTCCCGTGTCAGGCCTGTAGGCCAGGCTCCTCCCTCCTTATACTTTGCTTGAGGTAAACATTTGACCCTCAACGTCTCTGCCGTTTATTTGTGGAGGTGAAACTCAAACCGGGTGTTCTGATTGGTCTCCCTCTCTCATGTACCTCCGGCTTATCCAGGTTGCTGCTGCTGATCTGGAGCTCGTAATGGAGAATGTCGTAGCTCTTCCTGAGGCGCTCCAGCGGAGGGTGAAGATCCACGCTCAGGCTTCTGTCGCTGGGCGCCACGCTAAGCAGCGGCAGACTCAGGTGTTCTGCAGAAATCAGAAACAACAACACATGACGCACACACACAGCTCTCAGAGGGCTGAAAATAACAAACGCGTGGCGTATCAGCTGAAGACGCTCCCGTTCGTGTCCATGACACTCACCGATGGGTGTGAATATGACCGGTTCTCCAAAGACCTGGCCTCCCAGCTGAGCTCCAACCCTTGTTAAGTACCTCTCCGTTAGGACGGAGAACGCCGCCGTCAAGTTACAAACCAGAGGCTTCTGCACGCGCTCACAGCCGGCCACCGGGTTCCAGCTATGTTTTCTTTCATGACCAGAGAGGAGAGAAACATCAGATCTCAGAGGAAGTGTTCGTGATCACCTGAGCCAATATGTGCCAGAAACATGTCAGAACTTCTCTGAAGACAACGCAGACTACCATCAGGGTACCAACCAGATGACAACAGCACACCTGCAGCTGTCAGTGTGTGAAGGCAAACCCACCTGTCAGTTGTGTATTCGACGTTATAGTAGACCCCTGGAGGTGTGCCTGGTCCCGCCTGCCATTTCAGTATATAACTGAAGTTGAGTGATGTCAGGGAGACGTTGACGGGCTTTGGGAGGATACCTACAGCTGGAACACAGACAGGAAGAGGAAGGTCAAAGGTCAGCAGGAGACCAGCACCATGAGTTATCTGACCCGCAGCACAAAATGAAACATCTTAAATCTCAGCAAAAAAAACAATAAATGATTATTATTCTTCACAGACACTCTACATAATTATTAAACAGGCAGCAGCTCTTCTTTGCCTGACAGAACTTCAGCTTTGCTCCTGCACATGTGCACGCTGTGGGAGGAGCTGGGATCTGTATGTGTGGGAACTGTGGGAGGAAATAAAGACCCAGCAAACATCTCCCCACTGTCAGTCGTTCCAGGAAAAGGAACTCTTCATGCTTCAGCAGACCATCTCATGGTCCCAACTTTGTGGGAACAGTTTGAGGATAGCTGTTCCAACATGGCTGCACACCGGTGTGCAGAAAGACATGGATGAGCTGTGGAAGAACCTGCCTGCCTGCACAGAGTCCTGACCTCAGCCCGACAGAACACCTTTGGGATGAATTAGAGACTGTGAGCCGGGTGTTCCTGTCCAACACCAGTGTGACCTCACAAATGTGCTTCTGAATGGTCCAAGATTCCCATAAACACTCCTAAACCTCTGGAAAGAAGAGCTGCAAACTGTTGCTAATATAGTGTACTAAAGATGGCTGCAGCCTCTACGTCTGAAAAGCCTGATTGGACACAAGTCTGTGACAACATGAGCAACCTGCTCAGCTGATCTCTGGGCTCAGTCAACTCCTTCCTGATGATTTCATGGTCTCAGGTCTGACTGAATAACACACGCCTTTACAGTGACAAAGGAACAGGAAGCAGGGGACGGTGAGTGGATGACCACAGGCTGTCAGCCAGCCGGGACACTCAGGTGGTTCCCGAGAGGAAACGGCCTGAACTATGACACGGAGTGTCCAGAAATACGCAGAGGCAAGATCACGTGGTTCTGAGTGCGTGCTCACCTGGCAGGATCAGAGGCAGCCACGAGAGCATCCAGATGAGAGCGGTCATGACAGCAGGAGCACATCTGCCGAGCTTCCATCAGCTCCTCAACGGACAGACAGCAGCTGCTTTCACTTTCTGAGCAGGGATGAAAGTGCAGTAACAGACCCACGATTTTACTTTCTGTCTCATGTCTTACAGTTAAACACAGCTAATAAAGTTTTGACATTGAAATAAACCTTTATTGACACCCCCCGTGGTTCTGTTAGCCTCTGATTTGGCCTCAGACTTCCCTGTAAGTACAGACTGTGAGATAAATTTAACTTGCTGACCTGTTACGGAGAGATAAAGCCCCCATGAAGCGTCACTGGTCCGCAGATTCAAGTTTTCGTGTTTTTCTCAAACCGCCCACTCGCCGGAAATTCCTCCTCATCTCAGGCTAACAGGCTAACAGGCTAACGGGCTAGCACCCTCTGTGTTAGCTGGTAAAAGATCAAAGCTCCAGGCTGGTAGTAACCGATCAATGAGTCCGTGCGCGTTACCTGTCCCGGTGAGCGTCCCGATATGCGTCCGTTAGCGCTGTCACAGGACCGAAACACGCTGCTGCCGCCCCGCTGCCTTCACGGACCTCCGGTAATCCCGAACTCTCTCCTGCTCCTGTGTCGTTCCTTTGATCACTGGGACGCAACTTTACACCCAACAATGACACACCAGCAGCAGCACTTAGAAACATTTTCCACTCGGTCGCTTTGAGTTTGTTGTTGACCAGTCTGACAAATTATAAAGTGTAAACTTGGTTTGACACACAGCATTAAATACAGCCGGACAGATGCAATATATATATATATATATATATATATATATATATATATATATACATATATATATATATATACATATATATATATATATGTATGTATATGTGTGTTAATTTTTCTTTACGGTTTATAACGCCGTCTCTTCACGAGATGTCATTAGACCGGCCGTCATGAATGCAGCACGGCGGGAAGTTGGTGATGGGAAATCACGTGATGTTGTGGAAGCACGGACGCTTAGCTGACAGGCTCCCAGTACGCTTTGAGAAGTCATGTGATATAGTTTGTGGTTATTTTCCTTAGATTTGAGGTTTACATTTAGTTTTAAATATCCGGGTACGCGCTTCACGAGCAGGTCATGTTATAACCACAACAACACACCATGGTGGAATAAAATAACGATTTTATTTCTTATTTTCAAACCCTTAAGATTATGAAAAACAAAAATGCAGTGAAACCTTTTAACACAAAGAAGTTTAGTAAGTTCTCATTTTATTTATTTGACTGAAAGTGCATATCTTGTAGCCATGTTGTTGTACATCAATCCTTGTTCTTGCTTCACTAAAAAAACAAAAAGCTGATATATACCTGCGAGTTTTCTCAAAATGAGCCGTAACTCCAGAGGTCTCCACATAAAAACCACACAAATAACATCAGCAGTCAAATGTGGCTGAAAGGCTTGAAGGTTTGTCTCAAAATAAGCCTTTAAACTGATTTTGTACCCTCTGGAAGTTGTGCTAACCTCCATCTTTGCCCTTACAAAGTTCCCATTTACATTCTGATGTAGGAATAAAATGCCTTCATGTTACAACTCTGCTGCAACAAACCACTGCAGACCTTTGCTTAATCCCATTACATTATTAAATGTCAACAGTCATACTGCTGAAGTAATCTGGAAATCCACTAGCATTATGATTTGGCTAGCAACAATATTAGCACGGGGTACAGAGTGGCTGTAGCTCAGGTGTTAGAGCAGTTCATCTGCTAATTGGAAGGTTGGTAGTTTGACCCCAAAACTGTGAGGTACGCAAGTCAAAATTTCAATTTACTAAATCAAAATTTTGAGTTAAGTCAAATTTTTAAACCCATGACACCAATGTAAGGTAACATGGAAAAATCATGAAGGACTCATTTTTTTAAATATTAAAAAATAAAATGTAATAATTAGAACATTATTCTTTTTCTGCTAATTTCTGTTCACATATCTTCTGTTCCAGCCATGGATGTTTATATGAAACACTGGTCAGTGTATGAACAAGTGAGTCAAAGGCTCTTCTGCAGACAGTTTTTTTCTACACCTGAGACTGTATATCAGAGGGAGGGTATACCCTTATATGGTCATCTCAGGAGCTCCAGCCAGCTTCTGTTTACAAGGGGCAGCCAATCAGAAAGCAGCAGTTTTAAAGTCACTGCAGGAAAAATAGTTTGTCTGAGACAGAGGAGACTCAGCGTGAGATGACCAAAACTTAATTTTGAAGTACAGAGAATGGAAACCAGGAGAAAAGCAAACATTAAAATCTATATTTAATGAAGAACATTACAAAGAGAAATGTCACAGTTTCATTTGATTTTCTTAAAATGCTTATGTTTAATTTTCAAACAACATTAAAAGTGTCTGGACCCCATTTGGCAGCATCAGTTTTATGTTCACAGTCAAACAAGTCAAAAAGTCGGACACAGAAAATCCGGCTGGTTCATTTGCAGATCTTCTGACCTGCAGCACCAAATAATAAGCTGGTCTCCAAACACGAGGAGAACCTGCGAGTCATCGACGCTCAGAGCAGCACACATCAGTATCATCTGTTTCTCAAATACGGCGAGAACTCCTCCTCTTCCTCTTCAGTTAGCGTGTCCGTGCTGTCGCCTTCACGTCTGCTCGCGGTGCGGTCTCTGTGTGTCGGGAATACTTGAGGTGTCAGGTGATCACCTGGTTCAGTTTGTGAGTCTGTGGCAGGTAAACCCTCCAGGCTGGACTCCTTCAAAAAGCCTGTGACGTCCTCCTCATCTTCATCACGTGCAGCCATTGAGGCGAGGGTGACTGAGAACAGGTTGATATTGCCGGAGATGTCCCGCACCTCCTCGTCCTCTTTGGACTTCACCACCTCCTCGTCCTGACTTTGTCCCCAGACTCCACTTCGACTCCTCTCTTTCACCAAACAGAGCTGCGCTCCCTCCACCTCCGTCTCCACCTGGCCTTCGTCAGACTCTGCAGGCAGCGCCGTTACCTTCACCTTAGCAAATAACCTTGAACTTCCAGCGTCCAGTGCTGCCGTTGGCTCGCTGTTCGTTGACATGTTGCCAGAAAGCTCCTGACAGCAGCAGCTTTCCCCCGAGGAGAGATCCACTGCCCTGTTCACATAGTGCAAGTTGCCATCATCATCGTCATCGTCCTCTGAGTTATCGTCAATGTTGGCAGAAGGTGATGTTGTGTGATTGTTATGCTCCCCGGTCTCCGAGGTAACTGAGATGGGATCTGGGACGGTAGGCTGTGGGGTCAGGACGTAGCCTTTGGTTAGAGCCGTCTACAAAGAGAAGAGAAAGAAGCTCTGAGAAGGTGGAACAGAGGCAAACTCTGCTGAAGACGTCTGAGTATCATCGAGTCACAGCTGTGTCTAAGTATGCAGGACAAACACATCAGCGAAAGCTGTTTTCTGGGGACAGTCACTGTGATCTGTTAGCTGTCTGACAACTACTCTTTCAAGGACCTAGAGATGGTCAAGAGATGCTTTTGAAGTAAAGGTTTAACTACAGCCAGCTTGAAGGCCTGTGGTACATAGTCGATTATTACAGATAGGTTGATCATATTTAAGATTGAAGCAAGATCTACATGGAGCAGCAGGGTAAAACAGAAGTAGTTTTCAGCTCAGCTGACTCATTTGCTTAACCTTTGAAGGAGTTTGGTCCTTCTGTGGAAATGCAAATCACAACATGCTGGAGGAGCTTTACGACTGTGGAGCTTCAAAGTATTTGAACTTTGCCCTCTGAGAGACGCTCATGGATGGAAATGAAGGCGATGTTCAACTTTACAGCAGAAATAAACACATCATTATAAAATCGCTCAAACCACAGGTGTTAGAGTGTATATGAAACTGGATTTCTTACAATTAGAGCTCTGGGCACAGTTTCCTTCAGTTTACAAATGACTCCCGTGTAGAAGAGGAGGAGCAGGCAGCTCGTGACGATGAAGATGGCAACCATCGGGACGCCGATGACCAAACCTAAAGTGAGGCCTGCAGACACACAGACACACATTATTCCATGCAGACGACCATCTGAACCAGCCGAAGTACAGCGGAGGGGTGTGGTTTGTGGCTCTGCTGTGGGAGGGATGGGTGGAGCAGGTGGCTAGGGGAGGAGTCCCACTGGCGAGAGTGGCAGACCTGGCATGTGTTAGTAATTATTCCCTCTGTATATTTACACAGATAAGGAGGCAGATGAATTGTGGCAGCTCATTATTGCTCTGACTCGGCAACAACGCCCGCCTTACCGGCTGCACATCAGCTCACCTCTCTGCTGGTCCACCGCCGTGGTGAAGGTGCACTTCCAGGCAGACGGCTCAGGTTCATGGTTGTTTAGGTTTCTGATGTTGAGCTTCACCTGTATGCAGTACTCCGCCCCTCTCTTTAAGTTTTCAAGGGTCAAACTTTTGTTTTCTGTTTCCAGCGTCTGCAGGTCAAAGAAGGAGGAAACGCGTCATTAAAATCACATCTGGAATTTGTCCACGACCCACTGGTGTCATCCTCAGCATCGTTTTCTCCTCTGACCTCTACGCGGCCATGAAGACACCTTTGGAGGCCTGATCAGGTGTATAACACCTGCTCTCACAGGTGACTCTCAAAGTCAAAGTGTCCTCATGCCAATCAACCTGACACCTGCTTTTAGGCAGAAACCTGCTGTGATTGGCTGCATTTCCATTTTTATATCGTATATGTACTGTATGTGTTTTACAGCCGCGCCTGGACACCAGTCAGCGACCCCTGGCTCAGGGACAGGATGGTCTGTAGGCCCGTGTGACTGAAACCTCAAACAGGTTTAAAGGAACTCTGGAACAAAGACTTTCACCAGCTGAGGTCTAAATCTGCACATTGATGTTAGGATGAAATGGATGTCTTACACTGATTTCTCCATCGGTTCCGATCCGAAATGAGACTCTGAAACTGGCTCCGTAACATTCCTGGATACCGGGAAAGTTAGGCACGTCATCAACCCGAGGCAGTGAAATGTTGATCTGGATGTAGTTTTCATATCCGACCAGTGAGAACTCTGGAGGACCTAATTTAGCTTGTAAACAGAAGAAAACACGCGGTCACCTTTTGGTAAAGATTCAACCTGTCCAGAGATTTTAGTTCAATCAAAGCCTGATGCATCTGGATTATTAGAGAGTAACTGAGTCTGTAAAGTTACTGTGTGTACCTGCAAAGTACCAGGTGAGTCACAGACACACTGAACCAAACCCAGCTGACACAGGGCTCGCAAAATCGCTAGCCCGACGTCCCGGGGCTAGCGAACTTTCCAGTCGGGCTACCAAACTCTATCTCAGCCCTGCCCGTTGGGCTATCATAGGAAGGAAAATATATGTCATTGCTTTTGCATTCTTTCGGAAATGTAGCTGAGTAATTGTGTCATTGGCATCGGGGAACCACTGTCAATCTGTGACATATTGAAATCGCGTTTGAATTTGCGCTTGTTTTTTGCTTTCACTTTCACTTTGCGATCGCGCGAACGGTGTGTAGAGAGCGGCAGCACTGATTGGTGAGTGACGATTAATTGCGCACCAATTCCTCTGACATCGTCTTATCACTCATTAGCTTACTATTCAAACGTGACAAGTGAAATCTCCCACAGCAAGCTTAAACATGTGAGAGGTTGATTGGGCAGAGAATCGCTGACTGTTATGTGAGTGCGTGTGTAAAAGCAGCAGGATATATATTTTAGTTCTGCTGAGCCAAATAAGACAAGTCAGGGTGAAGAAGTGACAGCCAAATAAAAGCCGACCACAAAACGGAAAAGTTATGACAAATCAGACTATGAGGGAAAAAGAAAGCTCAGCTTTATGGTTTCATGGACAAAAGAATTTCTGTGGCTGGAATATGACGAGCTAAATAACCAGGGGTCCACATAAGTGGTCCGCAGGTGCGCATTTGCTGTCAAAATAAAAAACGCGCACCAAGAAGTTGCAACTTCTTATCTGGTGCGCGTTTTTTATTTTGACAGCAAATGCGCACCTGCGGACCACTTATGTGGACCCCTGTAAAAAACATTTGAATTGGTGAATTTTAAGAAAGACCCCCATTAGAACCCATGAGAAATGCAAGAAATGCATTATTGCTCAGTCTGCAATGTCTTTCCCAGAACAAACACCAATTGCAAAGAACATACTAAAAATAAACCTGAAACATCTGTTTAGAACAGCGTGCTATGTTACAAAGAGTGAACTAGCAGTCTTTGCAAACTTCAAAAAAAAAAAAAAAAGTCCTAGATCTTGGTTCCACTCACCTCTTACCCTTGACTTCAGTGGAAATTTCAAATTCAGGACCTGACACAGACTGATTCATGTTCTACACAGTTCTTATAAGTTCATAGAAATTTCTGTTCAATTAGAACCAAGTATTTGAGTTGATGATTGTAATTTTTATACAATGTTGTAATTTGTGTTTCAACAATTTTTTGATTAATGTTTTGTTTCCGAAACAAAACATCAAAAAATTGCTCTCTTTTTTATTCGGGCTACTTAAATTTATTTTGGGCTACCACAAACTGAAGAGTGCCTGCCCGAAGGGCTACCAGGGATTTTGAAATTTTGCGAGCCCAGCTGACATCTTTGAATACAAATGATGAATTCTGACACTGCAGTAACCTCACTAACACTGTGGGACACATTTAAATCCAAATGCACCAGTGTGAAACCCAGAAGACGCTCATGCTGACGTACTTTGTGCGTAAGGGACAAACTCAATTATTCCGGACTCTGGAGACCAGGTTTGGTTGAAGAACGCTTTGACGTGCAGGTAATAATGAAACTCCCAGTCTGGTAGCATCAGCGACATCGATGTTCCAGATGTTAGGTTGCATTGGGGCTGCGTTGGTATGTTGCATTGCTGTTCCCACGTCTCTCTATCATCACTGAACAAAGACAAACAGAACATTTTAGATCAGAAGGACAAAAACAGTCAAAGAAACATTTGCTTTGTGTTACGACTGTTTGCTCAAACAGCGACGATGAGCTGTTCATGTCTCGAATCCAGCTGGTCCTGGATTCAAACGAAAGCTGATTTCTGATTGGACGTTTAGTGTCATGAATAAGAGAGGAGTTTAGATGTTAATTAAAAAGCTCAGAAGTCTGCTGCTTTGCTCAGACGCCGTGCTGTCGAGGCTGTGACCTTTAACCTGCTGAGGCCTGTAGACGTGTTTCCAGATAAAAGATGATGCATTCAGGCTGCTCAAGACGGGAATATGACGCAACGCCAATATTTCAGAGCTAAAACAGGACAAGTGAACGCACCACGTGTCTGTGGGTTAGCTTGTTTGCAGCAATGATAAAAACCCTGACACAGGTTTTATCCCCTCTGACAGCTCATTCAGATCCTGATGGAAACCCCTCTGAGGCCTGAAGCTGGCTCACCTGAGGCCAGCACGCCTGAAAATCATTTCTAAAACATGCAGGAAGGCGGCCGGATGCTGCTGCGTTTTAGCTGTAAGACAATAAAGACTCGTTGGACCCACAGGCTGTGGTTTGGTGACGAGGACGCTGTATGAGGAAGAACACAGTTTCTGAACAAGCTGAAAAACACGAAGCCACGAGCAGTTTCAGTCAGGTTTCAGAGCTCATCACAGCACAGAAACAGCTTTAGTGAAGGTTACAAATGATCTTCTTATGGCCTCTGACAGTGGACTCATCTCTGTGCTTGTCCTGCTAGACCTCAGTGCTGCGTTCGATACTGTTGACCATAATATCCTATTAGAGCGATTAGAACATGCTGTAGGTATTACAGGTACTGCACTGCAGTGGTTTGTATCATATCTATCTAATAGACTCCAGTTTGTACATGTAAATGGAGAGTCCTCTTCACACACTAAGGTCAATTATGGTGTTCCACAGGGTTCAGTGCTAGGACCAATTCTATTTACATTATACATGCTTCCCCTAGGCAACATCATTAGAAGACATAACATAAATTTTCACTGCTATGCAGATGACACGCAGCTCTATCTATCCATGAAGCCAGGTAACACACACCAATTAGTTAAACTGCAGGAATGTCTTAAAGACATAAAGACCTGGATGGCCGCTAACTTTCTGCTTCTTAATTCAGATCAAACTGAGGTTATTGTACTCGGCCCTGAAAATCTTAGAAATATGGTATCTAACCAGATTCTTACTCTGGATGGCATTACCTTGGCCTCCAGTAACACTGTGAGAAACCTTGGAGTCATTTTTGACCAGGACATGTCCTTCAATGCACATATTAAACAAATATGTAAGACTGCTTTCTTCCATTTGCGCAACATCTCTAAAATTAGAAATATCCTGTCTCAGAGTGATGCTGAAAAACTAGTTCATGCATTTATTACTTCCAGGCTGGACTACTGTAATTCACTATTATCAGGATGTCCTAAAAACTCGCTGAGAAGCCTTCAGCTAATCCAAAATGCTGCAGCAAGAGTCCTGACAGGGACTAGAAAGAGAGAGCATATTTCTCCTGTTTTGGCTTCCCTTCATTGGCTTCCTGTTAAATCCAGAATTGATTTCAAAATCCTGCTCCTCACATACAAGGTCTTAAATAATCAGGCCCCATCTTATCTTAATGACCTTGTAGTACCATATCACCCTATTAGAGCACTTCGCTCTTGCACTGCAGGCCTACTTGTTGTTCCTAGAGTATTTAAAAGTAGAATGGGAGGCAGAGCCTTCAGTTTTCAGGCCCCTCTTCTGTGGAACCAACTTCCAGTTTGGATTCGGGAGACAGACACTATCTCTACTTTCAAGATTAGGCTTAAAACTTTCCTTTTTGCTAAAGCATATAGTTAGGGCTGGACCAGGTGACCCTGAATCCTCCCTTAGTTATGCTGCAATAGACGTAGGCTGCCGGGGATTCCCATGATGCATTGAGTTTTTCCCTTCCAGTCACCTTTCTCACTCACTATGTGCTAATAGACCTCTCTGCATCGAATCATATCTGTTATTAATCTCTGTCTCTCTTCCACAGCATGTCTTTCATCCTGTTTTCCTTCTTTCACCCCAACCGGTCGCAGCAGATGGCCGCCCCTCCCTGAGCCTGGTTCTGCCGGAGGTTTCTTCCTGTTAAAAGGGAGTTTTTCCTTCCCACTGTCGCCAAAGTGCTTGCTCATAGGGGGTCATATGATTGTTGGGTTTTTCTCTGTATTTATTATTGTGCTATCTACTGTACAATATAAAGCGCCTTGAGGCGACTTTTGTTGTGATTTGGCGCTATATAAATAAAATTGAATTGAATTGAATTGAAACCTTGCAAACGTAAAGCGAACCCTCACGATGAGTGCTGAAACTGAAACGGCGTCAGAGCCATCCCAGCTGCTCTCTGTGATCAGCCTGCGGTCGCAGCTGCTTCACCGATGGAAACAAACCACCCAGGAGAGAGAAAGCACCCCGCCCAGGCAGAAATTCCACCAACGAAGAAGAAGGAGCCAGTGAAGCTGCCCTGACTGAAAACGTGAGCAGATTAAAGGTCGCGGTTCACCAGCAGGAGATCATCACCACAGCAACGCGGCCCAAACAATCAAAGTCAAACATTGTACAAAAACGTGAAAAATGACTTAAAGAGATGGAAATGCAACAGATTTGGTGATCGGTACAAATGTTAGAAGATTCATTTAAATATGAAGTACGTGTACAAACGTGGGGCAGTCTCCATGGTTACATATCAGCTGATGATTTCCTACAAACATGTTCACAGAAATATCAGCTGTGAGAACTCCCACTGTCAGTGTGTGAGTCGTCCCTGCACACACACTAATATTTGTTATTGATAATATTAGAATATTGAAGGTGAGCTTTGTGTCCGACACGTCGCCCCTCGGACTACTCAGTACCCTTAAAGTAGCTCTCAGGGGCAGAAAGGTTGGTGACCTGAAGAGGTCCCCACAAACCTCAGCACGCCGCTCTGCTTTCACTTCCTGTTTCATCTCCATGCACTCCAAAATAACCACGATCTGTGTGCTTTGTGTGTGTGTGTGTGTGTGTGTGTGTGTGCGTAAATGGAAAACAGCTGTAAGCTGTGTTCAAGCTCACGAGGCTGTGTGCGTCTGTTATCAGGGGGTTTCCTCCATGCCTGACAGGAGCGCTCCCTGAAGCCTGGACCTGCTGATCTCTGTGCAGCAGTTACTCAGAGACGGCGGCTCATCGTCCCACAGAGCACGCCGTGCACGCCATCACAGGCAGCAGGGAGGGCTGCTTCATGTTTACCGCACATCCCTATACCTGCATGAAGGTCACGCCCCCACTCACACACCTGATCCTCCATCGTCTCACAATCGCAGCACACTTTGTTTTTTTATTTATGTGTATGAACGAGCTGCTTATGTTTCCCATGTCACGACGAGTTTGGCTCTAAGGACCAGAACGTCTGTCTCCATGAAATCTGTTCTCCTGGATAAACTGCAAAAATGAAGCTGTTTTCTTTTATTTTATAAAATATGAACAAAAAAACTTACAGCTTGTAACTAACTTACTTGTTATAACTGCATAATTACAATATAATTAAAAATGAAATAATTCTATTGTTTCATTTCTTTCTTTTATCTGAAGAAAAGTGCAGACAAACTTGTGTGAGTTACAAAATAAAACAGGAAATCTATTTTTGAATCCTTCTTTTGGTAAAAAAGTAGAAGCAACAGTGGAATTTCCCAGCAGGCAACGGGGGGACTTTTACCCTCTTTTAGAAAAAATATCGTGTTCTGAACTTCGACAGGAAGCATCTGACAAAAACACGCAGCTGATGCAACACTTTTATTTACAGGTGTTTAATTCTGTCCTTTATCTCAGGTGTGTGTGTGTGAGTGTGTGTGTGTGTGAGTGTGTGTGTGAGTGTGTGTGTGTGTGTGTGTGAGTGTGTGTGTGTGTGAGTGTGTGAGTGAGTGTGAGTGAGTGTGTGTGTGAGTGAGTGTGAGTGTGTGTGAGTGTGTGTGAGTGTGTTAATAAAAGCCTGGAGTCACAGCTGAGAGCTTTAACTTCAAGCTTCTGAACTTTGGGGTTTTTTGGGGTTTGATGTGAGCACCATCGTCTTCGTGTTACCAGGCTGAGAGTGACAGGAACTGAGGACAGACAGCGGACAAATTACCTCACAAAGACCCCGTACTCTGTCCCAGGGGGCGTGTTGTTGCTGGGCTTCCACCGGAGGACGTGGCGGAAGTTCAGAGAGTTGACACTAAGGTTAACAGGTGCGGGAGGCGGGTGAGCGAGCTCTGCGCGAGAAAGAAAAGGGAAAATATGTGAGGCAGTGTGATGAGTCACGAGGATCCAAAGTACACCTGACAGGTATCAGCCTGTGTGTGGGTGGGGCAGGATGGAGCTACGTGAGGTATTTGGACACCTGACTGCTTTTACATAACTCACCTGAGCGCAGCAGCAAGCTGAGGCAGAGCAGCAGAGGCAGACAGGCCATCGTCACAGGTGGGCAGGATTCATCGTCACGTCTGCAAACGGCGCTGAGAGCCAGGAAACACCACGCGGTCCAGCTGCAGCCAAACATCATCTACGTTTACATCTCATCGACGAGACGATTGTAATGTTTCAGATTGTTTCAGGTCGAGAAAAGATTTTCAGTCAATTAAACATAAACTCAGTTAGTTGACTAACTGCAGCCGCTTTATCCTGAAGAGAGAAAACCCCCACCATCAGACAGCGGTGACAAAAAACCCCTTTTCACAGGAAGAGAGCAGGGAAACAGGATGAAACACAAAAAAGACAACATTTAGCGACGCACTGCAAACGGCGACAGAGGGGAGAGGACGCGCTCAGAGCATCACGGGAAGTCCCCGAGCTGGGAGAGCCCACAGCGGCGCGAGGAAGGACGCTCCACCCGCCAAAGGTCACAGAAACAGCAGCCTCCAATAATCAATAATCTATAATCAATGCTGTGAGAGCAGCTTCTCTCAGGCCTGCAGGAAACAAAAGCATCATAATGATGATTTACTCTCAGACTTCTGGGCAACATCGTCATCATGTTGCATCAAGCATGATGATGACATCACAGCAAGTCTGGCACCTTCTCTCCTCTTCCTCCTCTGCTGCCACTGAGCCCAGCTCAGCCCTGCTGCCTCAGCACTCTCACATCCTCCCACGTGCATCACTTCTACTACATTATTAGAAACCAGAGTTTGAAGGTTAACTTTTTACTCGTGCAGTGTTCACGAGACGGGAGCCGCAGAAAAAACCGACGTTCTTTTACAGAAACAGGAGCTGTGCAGACTGACTGGAAACACGCTCAGGACCCCGAGTCTGGTTCAGAGGGTGGGAGCCTCAGCACCGCTGTGAAAGTCTCCCAGTTCCTGTTTTCAGTAAAAACATCACGATGAGGACGGTTCATGAGTGTGAAACACCAGGACATCAAAGGTTTACTGTATGGTGTTTGAAAAACCACACGTGAAAAACACACAACACAGTCAACAACAATAATAATCTAACAAATCTAAATGTATATTTCTGTTCTTAAAGCTCAGAAATGCCCTCACCGTTTCTAGACTGAGGAGAAAAGTTTTGGCCTGCAGCCACAGTGGAAGCAAATCCTCATCAAACTGTCTATATACAAAATACAAACATGGCTTACATGGTGGTACAGGTTCAAAAATATTTCCTTTGTAAATTTAATCTCTGGATTAAAAAGGGCGATCGTGGCTCAAGAGTTGGCAGTTCATCTTGTAATCAGAAGGTTGCCGGTTCGAGCCCCGGCTCGGACAGTCTCGGTCGTTGTGTCCTTGGGCAAGACACTTCACCTACCTCCTACTGGTGATGGCCAGAGGGGCCGATGGCGCGATATGGCAGCCTCGCCTCTGTCAGTCTGCCCCAGGGCAGCTGTGGCTACAACTGTAGCTGCCTCCACCAGTGTGTGAATGTGAGAGTGAACGAATAGTGGTATTGTAAAGCGCTTTGAGCCGTCCCGAAAAGCGCTATATAAATGCAATCCATTATTATTATAATGACAATAACGATAATCCATCACTTCTGGTGATCCTCGTCAGGGTCACAGGGGGCTGGAACCTCCCAGTTACCCTGCACCCTGGACTGGTCGCCAGTCTGAGACAGACCACCATTCACACCTG
Source organism: Oreochromis niloticus (assembly GCF_001858045.2). Lineage (NCBI taxonomy): Eukaryota > Metazoa > Chordata > Actinopteri > Cichliformes > Cichlidae > Oreochromis > Oreochromis niloticus. The sequence continues at coordinate 1,214,471 of NC_031987.2, forward strand.
TGGGTAAATAAGATTCACCCACCAAGTCAGAGTACACGGAGGGAACCCACACAGGCACGGGGAGAACACGCAAACTCCACGCAGAAAGACCCGACAACAGCGCTAATCACCGCGCCACCGTGCTGCTAAACACCAACAACAATAATAATAATAATAACTGGACAGTCTCGTGCACTTACAGTAAGTCACATCACAGAAGTTTTAGTCAGCGTGGTGTTTGTCAGAGTGACAGATCGTCATTAATAATATCTGAGCCCACGGTGAAACCTGTCCACTTTCCCACGTTTAAACACTTCTCTTTCAACTGCTGCTGTGTCCACAGTGTTTGCTCTACAGCCATCATTTTACCCTCAAAACGTCGCCATCTTTGTTCTCTTTCCAACACTGTGTCTTTCAAAGCTCAGAGATGTAAAGTTTTTAAACTGTGTGGATTCAAGTGGAGGGATCACATTTTAGTCATTCAGTGATTCAAAGAATATGAACTTTTAATATTCATTCAGATGTTTTCTGACTCTAAATTGTCTTTTCTCATTACTTAGGTTTTTCTAATTTACATTTAAAACATTTTCAGCTATTTTCCAACTTCTTCTCTGTACTTGTCAGCTTTTAGCAGTTCAGCACTTTTGTTTTCAGGTGAAAATTTCTGTATTTTTCATCTCATTCAACATTTTTAACTTAAAATTCAGCAATTAATTCATTTCAGTGCATACATTCAGATTCAAGCATTCACACTGCAGTTTCTTCAGAAAATGCACTTTCTAGTTATTATTATTATCATTATTATTATTATTATTATTATTATTATTATTATTGTTGTTGTTGTTATTATTATTATTGTTGTTATTGTTGTTATTACTTCACGTCGGTGTCAGCTCCACAGTCTGACCCCTGTTGGTGTGTACTAGTCGGTAGTTAAACACCATAAACTGCCCCGGAGTGCCCGCAGGTCACGGAACCGACACAGCCACGCATGTCCACGGTGTCGTGGACATGCTCGCCCGGCCTCGGTGGCCCTCAGCCCGGTCACTCACCTCCTCTCTGCCCGGAGCGAAGCTTCCACAGCCTCGGAGAAAGAGGAGCAGCTCCCACAAACTCTCCTTACACTGTGACGCAGACGAGCTCCTCTCAGCTCTCCACATCAAACCTACCACCGCTTCCTGCCACGCCCTTCAAAGTAAAAGCCTCCCGCACCAACACAGTTCTACACTGGTCTCGGTGGACTTTTTTTTTCTTAAGCTGGATCTAGTTTTCTGTATCTTAATAATATGTTATTAAATTATTGTAATGTGCTCGGGATGAACTGTGGACCTGTCACAGTAGGAATTGACTGGCTAACATCATGCGTGGGCGTGTCGGAGTGCCAGGGGAGAATTTTTCCCTTGCGTCGGGAGCGCGCACTGATGAGTGTTTGTGGGTTACAGGAGAAAACGATGCATTAAATGTTCTCACGCGGCGCATCATTTCCACACTGTGGCTCATATTTATTTGTATCCTGTAACTTTACCGTTTAAAGTGCTTGGGGAGTTTGGGTTTGGGGGGCTGGGGGGCATAAGTTCGGTATTCTGTTGCATTTTAATTTTGGGGGAGCTGGGAGGAGGTGGTTGGGAGGTGTAGTCGCAGTTAGTTTGGGGTTGTCAGTGTGCACTGTCATTAATTTGCAGTGGGTGGATCCTGTGCTGTGGTTTATACTGGTGTGGACAGATGCGGCGTCAGTCGGATAAAAAAAAAATCGTAGATCTTTTACTGAAGTTCACGAACTTTTCCGGTAAAACGGAAGATTCAGTAGAATTTCTCTACTATTTACGGACAGTCGTGTTTCATCTGCAGACACTGGTTTTCTCTGTAACTCATTAAATGTATTTCTTTATATCCTTACACTTCGATAGTTACAACCTATTACACCATCTGCTCAAAAAATCGTAAATTAAAACTTCATGAACAAAATAACTGACAGACATTAAAATGTGAAGATTTGTATTTCCCTTGAAGTCAGTTTGTCCTCATGTAAACGTGTTCATGCACATTCAAGTGTTTTCTTCAAACAGGACACCTGACCAACAAACATGTAATAGTATTTGTACAGTAACAGTATCCAGAGTACTTTAGGTTCGAATCACCGCTGTGGTTGTTTGGGCTCAGCCAAACAGGTGTGGTTCACATCCATGTGTGTCCACTCATGATAAGGACACACATGTAGTCCTGCATTCACTTCATCAGTGAATCCGAGTGAACGTTTGTCCTGCATTAACTCTGTGGGGTCTTCACCTCACAGTAACACGTGTGTTTGTTAACTGATGCTATATGAATAAAAGTGAACTACAGGTGTTCGTGAAACGTGTCTTTATTAGAACAGGACGGATGGATGAGCACAGCCCTCTCAGCACAGGGCTGACACCACTTTGCCCTTTATAATAAATACAACACAAATATATTAGGACAGGTTACTAAACCAAGCTTACAGGTAAAAGGACATTTACTGAACTGATCGTGTCAGCTCTTGCTTTTCAAGGACAACGAGCAGCAAAGTACAGTTAGCAGAGTTTGTTCTGATGAAGACTTTAAACTGTAAACAGCAGCGCAGTGAACAAGGATCTGTGTCCACGAATGTGTCCTCTACTCATTTAAGCCAGACGGTGACTGCTGTCCTCCTCTGTGCTCTGAAACATGTTAAACATGGATCCGAGTGAAATGAAGAAAATGAATGTTTTTATCAGATATTAATAAGAACAGCGTCTCCCTGTTTGTTTTCTCTCGGTTTGTTGGTGATAGTAATGTTTTTTTAGTAAAAATCATTAAGAATCTGTTTTCCTGTGAAAGAACTCGATGGGCTTTTAGAAAAAGTTTTATTGGATTTTATTTTTTCATTAAATAAATAGATAATAAAACGAAAAAGAAAACAGGTTTTGGCCACAGTAAAATGTGTCATGTATTTATAATTGTATAAATACTTGAATTCAGACTTTGTGATTTTTCGTGTTGGAGCATCTTTTCTTCCTTTCACCCGCCTGTGTGAAAACAAAGCCCTGGGCTCCCTCTGATGGTTCGTTAGTTGAGGACAGGAGGCAGAAAGCGCAGGAGGACTCAATGCTCTTACGTTGAAGTTCTTCCGCTTCCTGTCTCGCTGCTATTGCGCTTCCCAAACGTCACTCGGTGGTTTCCAGGTTGCTGTTCGGGGGGCCGCCGCTGGAGGGCGCTGTGGGAGTTTATTAGTTAGGAGTTTTTTTTTTTAAACGCTTTTATTTCTGTGAACTCTGATGAAAAGCTGCAGAGCTGTGAGGAAATGTCTCAGCGACTCGCTTTAATAAAGTTTTTAGAATCAAAGGCTGCTGGTCTGACTGCGACTGTTGTTTATCACTGTTGGTGTGAAGTGCAGGCACGCAGCTGTAACAAAGTCAACATCACAACTGTTAGAGAGTTTTCTCTGGGATGCTGGGACGATAGCTCCCTCAGGACTCAAACTCCGGTCAGAGAGTGGGGCACAGAGAGTGATGTCCGGATATACTTTAATGAAAGTTAACAGCAGCTCAACAGTACAGCATTAGGTATTCTTAACAAGTGTGGGAGGGGCGGACAGGCGTGTGGTTCTGAATAACAAGAAACAAGGAGAAACAATTATCATATGTAAATATAACAATCATCACTTCCCAACATCATGCCAATATAATGAACTGTAACACAAATAATCAGCTGAATGCTCTGACATAAGAAAGTCCCACAATCCCATTTGAACATGCCGGAAATAAGAATATCTGCATATCTCAGACAACAGAAAAGACCTGATGCATCAAAATTAGGAAAGTTCAGCAATTACATGGTCTTCAGTGCCCTCTAGTGGCTAAATAACCCAACTGCGGTGCACAGATCCAACCCGCAACAAAGGCTCAGGGGCGGATCTAGAGAAGTTTTCTTAGGGTGGCATGAGGGTGGCAAAGAAATCAAATGGGGTGGCAAAATCAAAGCCTTTTTTTTTTCAAACACATATGCAGGTGGTTACATATGGTTAAAATGATTCAAATGCAGTAAGTATACACGTTTTTCATATATATATATAGTCTCTAACTTAATTATTGTCTGTAGCCCACATAATTACAGTTTTGATTTTATGTACTGTATAGCCTGTATAATAAATAAATATGTAGTACAATAAGTATAAAATCCAGAAAACTACACAACATGGGGCGGTTCATTTACAAACACAACACAATAGAACACAAAGTCTAACTTAAGTTTCACACTGTTTTTTGTTAGAAAACAATCACATTGTTACAGCTTAAATTACACAAAATGTCAGAAATCTGCACTGTCATGAACAAAAATATAAACCTAATTTTTCATGATTTGTTGGATTAACCCTCTGAGGTCTGAAATACAACCGGACATTTTTGACTCCTTTTGAGTTTACGTTTGTATTTCCCCCTCAAATTGTTTCATTTTATTTTTTCCTCCTTGCCTTGTTTGGTCTCATTCTTTTCAGCTCAACTGAATTTAGTTGTTTTTTTCACTGACATACTGCATTAGTATTACTGATCTGAAATCACACAAAGAACTTATAAGCCTAGTAGTATTTTTTTACTGTAAAAAAAACCACAGACATGTTGAGTAAATTTTTATAACTTGAAATGCAAATATAAATTGTACATTTTGTAAACATATACAACTATTTATCTAAAAATGCAGCCAATACACCTGCCGTTTTTTTTCATCTTGTACAACTAGAGCTGGGCGATATAAGATTTTTTCATATCACGATATGTTTTTTTCATTTCAGGCGATAACGATATATATCACGATATAAGCCAAATAACTATATTTGTAAGATTTAAATGTGCCGTTGCTCACAAGTAAAATGTGAAATAATCAGCAGCTTGTTTTGAATTAAATATTTATTTCCCATAATAAGTTCAACAGGGTAGATGTACTTAAGGAACATGAGACTTTTTCAGATAAATAAAGGCAAATATTGCAAACTACACAAAAGGCAGCCGCTAAAGCGTTTAAGTTTCAAAATAGAACAAACAAAACAGACTAAATTGTCAATTCCACTTAGAAACAAAATATTAATTCTAAAAATAAATCTTAGTTTGTTTTACAGAAGAACAGACAAAATTGACTAACTTTTGTCAATATCAAATAAACTGAGAACTAAAAGGAAATTCTCAATCTCTCCTTGTTGTATAGCTTAGCTTTTCAAACAGTTTTAACAGTGACTTTAGTCTGACAAAAGCCGAATGACGAATTAGCGCTTTCAGTCAGAGATTGAGCATGCACCGCTTTATTGTATTTCCAGACTTGCTTTCGGCACAATTTACAGTGCGCGCTACTCTGTTTTTTGTTAGACTTGAAATAGCCAAAATACCTTCACACTACGGAACTTCTGTGGCCCTTCTGTTCGACAAGCTCTCCGGCATTGGAACCATCACCTGTTTTCTCTTCGGTAACCTTCGCTCACGCTCTCCGTTGATTTTTCTCTAGTCGGCAAACTCCTTTCCTTCATTACCCGGGCGGCACGGCGGATAGCTGCTTCCCAAACAAATACACATGTGCGGCTTGGAACTTGTGTTGTACGTAACAAGTCACGTGACGTGACGCTGCGGCTGTGATTGGTTCGGCTCTGCGCTACTTAATTTGGATTGGCTGTTCTTCTTTTTTTTTTTTAAGAGGACAAGAGAGATGCGGCCTATCGCAATAGTTTAATTTTTCTATCGAGAAAAAGTTATTTCGCAATACATATCGTTATCGTTCTATCGCCCAGCTCTATGTACAACCATTTAAAAATACTACTAAAACTAAAATGAGAGAACAATCAGGTGTCGCAATAAATGGTAAAAATGGTAAATGGCCTGTATTTGTATAGCGCTTTACTAGTCCCTAAGGACCCCAAAGCGCTTTACACGTTCAGTCATCCACCCATACATTCACACACTGGTGATGGCAAGCTACGTTGTGGCCACAGCCACCCTGGGGCGCACTGACAGAGGCGAGGCTGCCGGACACTGGCGCCACCGGGCCCTCTGACCACCACCAGTAGGCAACGGGTGAAGTGTCTTGCCCAAGGACACAACGACCGAGACTGTCCAAGCTGGGGCTCGAACCGGCAACCTTGCGATTACAAGGCGAACTCCCAACTCTTGAGCCACAATCGCCCGCAATAAGATGCCCCACAAATGATGTGTGCCAGTAAAAATAAGTTTTTCCACCAAAAGACAGAACAGCACAGGGAGAAACCTGCAGGCCTGACAGCAGGTGTATCACTCCGCTGGTTTTCTACTTAGTGACAGTGTTTACATTGCAAATGTGCCTTAGTGACGTGTCTGTGAAGGTTCTCAGTCATCCAGGTCATCGTAGTCAAAGGAGTTTGCAAAGAAAAGCGTCTGGACTTCTTTAAGTTGCTTGAAGACGTTTCACCTCCCATCACCCTCTGGAACACAAACTTGGAGTAATTAGGACCCTACACCACCGGGCAGAACATGTTCCCTCTAAGCCTCAGGGAAAAAAGAAGGAACACACACATGTAAAGGAAGCACTGAAAACATGCGGTTATCCTAACTGGGCATTCATAAAGTCAGCAAAGAGGCACAGAAAAGAAGACCAGACACCAGCGAGGGAGGATAAGAAAGACAGACGCAACAACATTGTCATCCCCTATGTAGCCGGTGTATCAGAGAAACTCAGGAGAGTTTTCTCCAAACACGACATCCCAGTGTACTTCAGACCCAACAACACACTCAGACACAAACTGGTTCACCCGAAAGACAAAACTCCAAAACACAGACTGAACAACGTGGTGTATGCGGTACAGTGCAGCGAGGAATGCCCGGACCTCTACATTGGAGAGACCAAACAGCCACTTCACAAGCGCATGGCACAACATAGAAGAGCCACCTCCACAGGACAAGACTCAGCAGTCCATCTGCATCTTAAGGATAAAGGTCACTCTTTCGAGGATGCCAATGTTCACATATTGGACAGAGAGGACAGATGGTTTGAAAGAGGAGTGAAAGAGGCCATCTATGTCCACTGTGAGCGACCATCTTTGAACAGAGGCGGTGGTTTACGACACCAACTGTCTGCCATCTATAATCCAGTTTTGAGTTCCCTCCCCAGACGCCTTAACGCCCACTCACATCCTGGGCCATCTGACCTCAGGAATTCACATGACAAGGTGGGGCCAGGTTTCACAATGGGCTCACCCGAAACCCTGGCTGATTAGGTCCCACACCCGCTTTCACACCTTGGCGCATGTGATTAGAGGATCACCAGGGGGTCCTTTGTCCCTCCTTGGGGGGATACTCCCACTGGGTTTAAATCTGGGACTCTCGGCCATTTGACCTTAGAACTGAAGAAGCTTCTCGGATGAGAGGTGAAACGTGGCTTAGTGACATTTATTAGTGCCCTCACTGACACACAAAGCAAAACAGCGACTACACAACAGAACAACTACACAAGACAACACAACACACTAACTTTACACTCCACACTAAATGTCACAAATCTCCCACATCTAAAAACTCTCTCTCTCTCACTCGCATTACCGTCACTCCCAAAACTCTCCCCTCTTCCTAAACAACCAAATCCCACTTGTTGACTTTTTTTTTTTAAAATTGGTCGACATGGTACATTTTTCCACCGATAGGAAAGAGGTGGCTTTTTTTTTCTTTCTTTACTGTTTTTGCGCTGTCCTTAGAAAACGCTTAAAACACACACACACAAAAACGTGACGACAGTATTTAGAAAAAAAAAAAGCACGGCTTAGATATATATTATCATAAATCTGGATTTACTGGCCTGTAATAAAAAATTTAAAAACTTTGACGTCCGAACTTTCAATGTGAGCTGAAATAGAGACTCAGTGTGGCTGCAGCTTGTTACTTTGTCAGCTTAAATCGATCATGTGATTTGGAGGTGCAGCGTGTCCGTGGACCACAGCGGGGTAATAACACTCACCTTCCTTCCATTTCCAGAGTGTAACAACCGACCACCTGTGTAAAATCCTTATTTCCCATGGTGTTGTTCAAAATGTGCTCTGGCACAATCATAAGCATGGCTTGCTACTGAAAACAAGACAAAAGCCGGTCCCTGCTATGGGCTGAACCATTTGTTAATGGTGGAGGGGGGGACACTATGCAATATATTCAGTTTTAGCATTTATATTCACTGTTGACTGTAACTACGCTCAAACTGTTAATGCTATCTTATTTTAATAAACAACACTGTCATATGCAAAACTGGGGTGGCACTTGGGGTGGCACTTGCCACCCCATGCCACCCTTCTAGATCCGCCCCTGCAAAGGCTACGGTGGTAAGTCACATGCCTCTACCAATCTCGATAAATCTCCTAGCATAAATCCCCTGTAATTAACTTCAAAGTACAACCCGTGTTATAAGTGGAAATGGACTCGTAGAACTGGAGGGATTCTGACTCACATTTGCGCAGGAACGCACACGGCCGGAGATCGCTATTCCCCCGCACTCATGGAGAAAAACATGCCTAGTGCTCCTCGGACTCGTGATACGGCAGGACCGTCGTAAAAACATGTGACGTCATCACCGCAGCAAACAGTAAGAACAAAGTGGAACTTATTGGCTGACATTAACATTACGCTTATAGCGATGCGATTGAAATATAAGGAGACTTTCGGACAACAACACTTTTTCAAACTTTATTGTCAGACTACACAAAGCTTCCACATGATGACGTGTTTATGACATTCACTCCAAATTATATACAAATCAAAGGTGCCGAGCCGTTTCCAAATACAAACCTGCTCCTTAAACACACGAGTCATCACGAAGCCTGTAACAAGCGTGCAAATCATCCGAAAGCGAAACACATTCCCTGATGCAGAGTTAAGGTGCTGGAACAGAGACCAGGAGAGGAAACGGAGACAGGACAAGGGAGTGACGTCAAACCCAAAAAACCCGCTGAGCTCATTTTCACCCATTTTGTGGTGGAAAGTTCCAGACTCTTTGACTTTCAGTGCCAGTCCTCTGTGAACTGCCTGAGAACCATTATGGAGGCGTGTTACAGCCCAGTTTAGCAGATGGGGAGAGCTGTGGAAAAATCCCAGTGTGTCAGAGCGCTGCACGCTGGAAATGTGAGCGCGCTCTGTTTGTGTTTACCAGAGCAGATGGCATTCACAGACAGACTGCCTGTTGCATAACTACAAGTGTTTGTGCTCAGGAAGGAAGAGCAGGAGGAGCCTGACAGTCACCGAGGAGGGCAAACTCACCCAGCGGTTCTCCTTATTCCTGACTGGGTAAACTTGAAAACACAGACTGTATATAAAGATGGACAGCATGGCAATCGCCCTCTGGTGGCAGGTTGTGGTAAAAGCTATAAACCCTGCCCCCTCCAAATCAAAGTGATCTTAAACATTTTCTTCTCATGAGCAGTGCTTCTTATACTCAGGCTTTCACCACTAACCAGGTGACGTCAGCTGTTGGACAGGCCTAGAGACCAATCACAGACCATCTACGAGCCTCAGGTCAGCCCGGAAAAACAAGGATTCTCCAGCTGGCTGGTGAAGCACTAAACCTCCCTGTGACCGCTTCCAGCAACCAGGTGGAGAATTCACATTTTTCCTTAGCAATCAGAGGTTTCCGTGCAGTCGCTGTGATAAATGCTAAATGTAAATGATGTAAGCATGATGTAAGCATGATGTAAGCATTACATAAGCATGAAAATCAAGTGTAGAGATCCTCCGATGAAGTCAGTCACTCACAGGTAGAGCATCTTTCGTGTTACGTGGAGAAACTCAAGCGGACCGTGTGTCACTGCTGCTGGGTTTGGTTGCTCATGGGCAGAGATGGGCAGTAACGCGTTACTTGTAACGCGTTACTGTAATCTGATTACTTTTTTCAAGTAACGAGTAATGTAAGGGATTACTATTGCAAAAACGGTAATTAGATTACCGTTACTTTCACGTAGGAACGCTGCGTTACTGCGTTACTAAAACCGTGATTTTTTGCGAGAACGTCTCATGACAGTGACGTAAGCGAGTGCGACGTTCGTGACAACAGCTGTCTGCAGATCATAATATATCGAGTGCGGGACAGAGTGTAGCATGCAGCGTTTAAAGCGTGGAAGTACTGACCTTATTTTGAGTTTGAGTCCATAAAAAGTGACAAAAACATTAGTGTCCGTTGTGCGTGGGAAGAAAACTTCTTTTTACAGCGAAAAAACCCCTAAACTTCCAAGCAAGCACCGAGTGTACTACGACGTAATGTGAAATTCACAGAGAAACTCGCGGATTCTTCCACTGACCGCTGCAGCACACCTGCACCAGGGTAAACCTCCTCCGCCTACCCCAGTCCTGCTTTACAGGTGAAAATAGAGCAACAGGACCGCTAGTCTTTGATTTTATTTATTTTCTGCTGTGTTTTACTTGCATCTATTTGAAAGAGTGAGTGTAAACACAAAAAAATATTTTATGTGCTGGAATGTGCAGAAAATAGGTTTAAATGTTAAACAAATTTCTTCCAGTCAGAGAATGTTGCATATAATTTAATTTTTGCTTGATGCATAAAGTTAAAAGATTAAAACTAATAAAACAAGTTTTAAAAAGAGACTTTTCCATTTGATTACATTTTGTATGATGAATTATGCAGAAAAAGTAGAATTGGGCTGAAAGATCTATCGCTTTATCACCTATTCAGGTTGTAAATCGTGTTTTTAAAAAGTAACTAAGTAACTAAGTAACTAAGTAATTGATTACTTTTGAAAATAAGTAATCAGTAAAGTAACGGGATTACTTTTTGGGGGAAGTAATCAGTAATTAGTAACTGATTACTTTTTTCAAGTAACTTGACCAACACTGCTCATGGAGCGTGCAGCCCTGACCCCTCCCTGACTTCACACCACATGATCTATAATTATGCCATAAAAGCTGCTCAAATTATATGAGACCAGATCCCAAGGCCTGCAAAACTCTGGGTGCTTATCAGAGTCTGCTGTCAGGACGGCTAACCACGAGTCAGTGGTCACTGCCGAGGCATTTAACTAACCAATATGGCGGAGAGGTCATGAATAATATGCGCTTACATCAAACATGAACGTCATCAGTGTTTATCTGCACGTTCGTTTTTCTGGAAAAGGATTAGCGGTTTAAATGTCTATACTTTCAACTGAAGTTCCACCTACAACCACTAGAGGGCTGCAAACAGCCAGAAAATAAAGAAGAACGTTTGTTTTGGTCATTTAGGGACTGCTTCAAACAGCAACAGCCCATCAAAGGTTTATATGGACTGTTACAGTATAAGAAATGATAAATGTATCTTTATAGCTTATGGTTTAACTCAGGAACAGCTTTCAGTTCTGTCTTTGACCACCAGAGTGTGAGGAACTACCAAGACATTAGCAAACATGCACTGATTTGCCTGACAGCCTCGGTCGTGTGGCTGCAGCACAGCGACACCTGCAGAGCCAAAACTGAACTTTTTCAGAACAGAGAAACTCCAGGAAACTGAACCCTCTGTTCACATCAAACGATTGTGCATGAGATCAAACCCAGTTTAAGAAAAAGGGCTAATCCCTCCACCTGGCCCTGATTAAGTCGAACGTGCTAGCTTGGACTCTGGCCATGTGTGTGCACTTTGTAGCTGTCCTGCTGTGAATGAGAATTAGAACCTGGAAGCGAATCAAAGCATTTCTGACGCACATCGTTTTGGACTCTAAGGTTGGTGTTTGTAAAAGTGAGCTGTGCTCTGTGCACGTTTCAAAAGCTTCTGTTTGCGGGAACATTTCCTCACACAGAGGCGCTGAGCAGCGTGCAAAGTCCTGCCGTGTAATTAAGGATAGAGGCCAGCGTGTGCTGGGTGTGGACCTGAACTCTGACTCTCTGCTCTGAATCCTCACTGCACGGGTTTAACACACACACACACTCGCGCACACACACACCAGTGATGGGTCGGTCGCGAACGAAATGGCTCTTAGAACCGGATCTTTGAAGTGAACGACGCGAGCCGGATCCTTTTTTTACCCCCTTTCTCTCACCCTCTCTCTCGCACTTTTTTCCGCTTCACTTCACACGTGAGCCTTGTGCTTGTGCTGAACAGAGGGGCGGTAGTTACACTCTCAGTAACACAGGAACAGAGCGGGAGCGAAAGAGAGAGAAAGAGAGCCATCGTCACATTAGAAAGGTGTTGCGGGAACTGCTGGCTTGTGTGTGGCTGGGTGCTGTGTGAGGAGTGTATGCGATGTGTGTGTGAGCATGCGCGTGAGGAAACGTGGTGAGCGAAAAAGAATGTCATGGGTAGGGGCGGCGACCGGGAGCAGCGCTCTAACGGGCTACAGCCTATGCAGTGTGTTTGAAGTGTGCAGTACCGTTATTAAAGCCTCATCTCTTCAGTACTCCCGGGTGTCTCGGCTGATTTCTGCCTTCCTCACCACTCCACAAAAGTGAAGGGAGTTAACCCCGAAGGAGGACAAAACTTCGGCCCTGGAGGAAGCATCTCCCCTTGCGTCTCCCAACCATGGTCAGAGGACCGACGGCGAGGAATGGTTAACACTGGTGATCATGAAGGGACTCTCTCGCCTTGTTAAAGGAGTGGTGAGCACTAAGAAAAGCCGACAGGCTAAAGTGGCTAACGATAAAGCCGAGTGACGGTAATTACAAGTGTATTGGCTCATAGCTAAGCTAACTCCATTTAACGCAATGTTTTTTTTTTTTAACCTGTCCCGTTTGGTTCTTTTGCCATCAGAATTATTGTCTAAAGGCGAAGAAAGATGTCCAGTGGATTTACTTTACCAAATTGACCATCCCAGCCTTGCCGTAATGGTCCATTTGATTCACCTTTTATTGTTTATTTTATTTTCACTTGCTGAATACGGGACAGACTTGACTGGGGGAAAGAAAGGGGAGAAAGAAAGAGGGAAAGAAAAACAGCTGAGAAGAGGGACGGGGAAAAAGGGCAAAAAACAAAAACCAACAGAATAAGCAGACAAAAAATACATATATCGATCACCTGGATCACCTGTTGAGAAAGGAAAAAGAAAGCAAGCAGAAGAAAACGAGAGTAATAAACAACATCACAATGATCTATGGGCAGTAGCGGTTTTAGATACGGGCGACACGGGCGGTTGCCCGGGGCGGCATCGTGGTGGGGGCGGCATCACGGGTATCGGCAAAAAAAAAAAAAATTGCTCGTACTCATGCTGCCCCGACGGCAGCCAGCGCATATTGGGAATGTCATAGGCACCGATCGGTTTTCTATCGCCCATTTGCTGGGAGTAAGGGCGCCCTCCGTTTGCAAGGTGCGCCTGCTGCTTGCGGCACAGGGAGGAGAGGGCGGGGCGGCGGGGGATTCTCTGGCTGGCTGGAGCAGCAAAAATTACCAACTCGCAAAATAAAACAAAATAAAAACAAACCAACAAACACGAAAACACCAGACATTATGATACAGACTTATAATTTGCACCGATGTTTTTTCAAAATTCTATACGCGAAAAGTGAGCGCGAGAGCCCTCGGTGCGCCTGCGCGCTGCTGAAGTCAAAGTAAACTTCTCCGCTACATACAGTCCAGTATATAGAGAGACGAGACCACGAGGCTCCAGTTACAGCAGTGCAAGTAAACGAACAATAAATATTTAAGAGTAAAAAAATAAATATACACTTTAGGACTCGGGGTAAAGGGATCAATAACAATTTAAAATGTATATTTTATATTTTGTTGATTTAAAGTCTCACACACAACCCGTTTTTAAAGTTTAAAAAAAAGAGAAAAGAAGAGGAGTGTAGCGACTTCCACAGTCGGTATAGAGGCCGGGGATTGAGCCTATTTGCCTGACGCGCTGTCAACTTTACGCAATAATGCGAGAGGTGGAATTGCTTGCTTGTTTATTAAAGTGTTTGAAAAGTTTACAGAGCAATGTGTAATTCAAACTCTTAAAACATCACAGGCTCTAATGCAACAAGGGGAAACTCGTTGTGCTGCGGTCAACAAAAACTACGGCTACCCAGCCCTGCTCTGTCAAAATCAAACCAGTGAAAGACAGACTGACAACGTCCTCTTAATGTCACCGCTAGCACCCACGTGACTCCCGTTACACATCACCATAGCAACCAAACAAATGAAAACCCAGTGATCATTAAAATTCAATACATTTAATTATGGCTCCTACAAGGAGAAACGAGCAAAAGATACAGGTAAGCAGATGTGTCACTGGATAATGGCAGGTCATGTATCCTAAAACATTAAGAATCAGAATACTTTCTTAATCCCTAAGGAAATTATGTGGGTTATGTTCCTCCAAGAAGAAATGGTAAAAATAGTAACAGTAACAGACTAAACTCCAAACAATATATACAATAATATAATATTAATTAGTCAGTGTCAATTGTTGATTTGTCCTGTTCTCATTGCATGACGAATTATGATGTCTGTTTAGTAGACGTTTGCATACTATGCATACTCACTCTCTCTTCATGTGTGTGTGTGTGTGTGTTTCTTTTTATAACCATTCACTGAAACACCTAGAGATGGTTGAGTGGAAAAATTCCAGTAGATCAGCATTTTTGCACCATGCATCATGCTTAAATCATCTTTTGTCCCCATTCTGAAGCTCAGTGTGAACTTTAGCTCTTTTTCATGACCATGTTGATATTTTTAAATGCAGGAGTGGTTGCCGTTTGATGGGCTGATAAAATATTTGCATTAAGAAGTAGTTGAACAGGTTTTGGGAAGTGAGAACAACTAACTTTATGCTATTTATTCCAAATACTAACAGGTTGATGTTTGAAAATGTGTTTTTTGCATGCAATTGATTTTCCAAGTGAATTTTATCTAAGTGACTTCTTCAGTCTCCACTGAAAACGTTAAGTCCACATGAACAGAGTCAGTTTTTTGGGATTTCCTTACCTGGATGATTGAACATCTATCAAGACTGTGTAATGTAAAGTTTTTCCTTATTTTCACATTTGGTGTGACCTTTACCTTGATCCAATTCTCACCGGAGTTAAATCAGCTCAAGCTGTTATTGGTATCTACCCTCACACAATCTGGCCATCATATCATGACGAATTATGATGTCTGTTTAGTAGACGTTTGCATACTATGCATACTCGCTCTCTCTTCATATGTGTATGTGTGTGTGTGTGTGAGGGGGGGGGCACCCGAGGGGGTGTTCGCCCAGGGCGCCAAACAGGCTAGGACCGCCACTGTCTATGGGAATATGACAGTAAATACTAAATATTAAACATTATGGTGCAGCACGTAAGATCGACAGCGCACAGTGTGCTTTGAGGTAGGAGCCAAAAAGGGTGTAGTTTGTGTGTGTGAGCACCCGTGTGTACACCTGTGAGCATGGACGCGCTTGTTTTTTTTTTTTTAAAAGGTTCCTTCATGTAATGATCTGCTAGAGGGTGTGGGGGGGCCACTGCCCCGTCCTCCAGGGCATGACGCAGGTATGGAGGAGATCAAAACTCCAGACATCCAGAGGCCCCCAGAACACAAGAGACCAAGGAAGACCAACAGAGGGGCAGCCGCGCCACTATCCCAGAAAGAGCTGAGGAGAGTCCCAGATGAGGGGTCACTCAGCAGCCGCGGAGCAGAAGCCAGGGGGGTTGCAGTGACGTGCCCGTGAGCTCCGCCGGCAGCCAGCTGTGCCTGAGTGACCGAGCCCCGGGCCGAGAGGCCGAGGGCACCCCGCCTCCGAAGTGGCCCGAGCGAGCCCCAGGCTCCAGGCCCCGACAAGCAGCCGCCAAGGAGTGAGCCGGTGTGTACCTGGGCGCCCACCCCCGGACACAGAGAACCACCAACGCACCGATGTCTGAGGGCGTCCGCCATGCATTTAACGCAATGTTAAATGCACCCATGCGATGTATGCCTTCCAGTAGCCTTAATGAAGCCATAAGCTATGGGCAAACCCCTGCACAGCGTCAGCCACGCTCAAGACCAGGGAAGACCCGCTGTGTGCCCCGTCAGCCCCCATCTGACAATGAAGAGGACGGTGATCCTAGAGAGGCAGTCCCCACCCTAAGTCCGGGCCAATATGACGGCACTGGACGTAGGGTGGCTGCCTCTTGGCTCTTGACGGAGGCGGTCGCACTTTTCTCCTTCTCCTTCTCCCTTACCTTTCCTGCTTGGCTTCTCATGTCTTTTGTATAGTCTCGCTTATTTTCTAACCCTCAAAGAGTTTCTCAGTCTTGTTCTCTAAAACCTAAAGAATTATGGATTTGATCAACTGGTTCTGTAATGGAATTGACACCTTCCTGGGCTTGGGAGAGCCCGATTGTCCTGCGGAGACGTTTACTGCTGGATACTTGATGGTCGGTTGCGTCATGTGTCTGGTGAAACTGTCGATGGAGGACACTGAATGACATCTACCAGTTCAGAACCATGATAACAGAGTTCTGGCTGATTGGAGCTGGCTCGGACCTGGCTTATCGAAGAACAAGAAGCGGCTACAGCTGTTCAAAATCCCACAAGGCTGGCCAACATGATAGACGATTGGCAGGGCTGTGAGTACTCAGACTGTGTTTTGAACGCAATATAGGTAAGATCTTGGAGAAGCTCATGGCTCTGCTATATGGATAACATCTTGGAGAAGAACAACGGGAATTGAGAGAATTGGTAACCAGTGATGGACATTAGACCAACTGTAAAAATTGGATGCCGTTGTTCGCACTAAACCCAAACATTCACCATCTTCAATCATGCGGCTATCCCACTGACGCCAGCTGAGGGACTGCCAAGGTCGAAGCTGAATGGAACAACAAAAATCTCCATGATAACAGGATTGTTGTCAGAACTCTTTGTTCCTCCTTCAAGGCCATTCTCGTTGATCAAAGATTGTTGACTTTTGCTTAATCGGGCAAAGGGACACTTTCTCTCGGTTGAACACGGAACACATATACACACACGCATGTACACTGACACAGACCTACCCCCCACCCCCTCCAAACGCCTTCGAAGCTTATGTCTTTATGTAGTGAGATGTGATGATTCATGTGCTGAGGTGTTTTTTCTGTTCTCAAACTGATCTCCCTGTTGGATCTCAGTCTGGGGGAAGTTCTTTTTTCTCCTCGTCTTTCCTCATGTTGTGCTTTTTCCATTGTTATACCTCTCTGACCTGTCTTCCCCATGTGATGTTTGTGTAATGTATTTATGGTCGGAAGAATAAGATGGCGCTGGCACGGCTGGCATTCTTAACCCAATTTCCCTCGGGATGAATAAAGTATTATCAATCAATCAATCAATCAATCAATCAATCAATCAATCAATCAACCAACCACACCGTGGTAGGAATTTCTGCACAGGTTTGAGAGCTGCGCTGAAGCCAACTATTGGTCAGAAAAGACAATGACAACTCAGCTTAATTTCTGCCTAGTTGGAGCAGCAGGGGCCATTATCCACAGAAATCCCCGCTCATCCAAATGGGATTACCGCCACCTGGCGGACGAACTGGAAACTGCATACGGCCCTTCTTCTGACCATGCAGCTGCTGTTGCTGTAGAACTGAGGCAGTGAGTGAGTAAACCTGGTGAGGCCCTGCATGTTTTCAGAGATGACATTTATGGGAAAGTGGCTGTTGCATATGGTGATAGAACAGAGATTGAACAAGACTCTATAGCTGTTGAAGTTTGCACAAATGGGCTGGGTGATGCAGAAATAGTACAGAAGTTGTTAGAGAGGCGCCCAGCCACACTTGCCTGTGCATACGAACCGCCACGAAACCACCAAAAAGGCTGCATCTTATATCACCAGTGCCATGCAGGCAGGAGCCCGTAACTCAGCTGAATGCCAGCCCCGAGCTGCTGTGGTCAGAGAAAAAGACAAAGATGAGACTGTTGCTGAGAATGCACCTGCAGCTAGCTTTGTCGCTTTGTCCCACACACACCCTCAACAACACCGAACAATCGCCGAAACTTTAAAAGGGGTGGGGTTCACTGCCATAACTGTCAAGGTTGGGGCCATGTCCAAAAGCAGTGCCCTTCCCCTCACAAAACCACCAAGGCTTTAACATTGAACAGTAGCCCTTGGGACAGCCCAAAACCCACCGTGCTCCACCTTATGTGCCAAAGCCAAGAAATGAGTATCCCCATGCGCCTCTACGAGGTGGAGGTATGTGCTGTTTTGGACAGTGGGGCCTGGAGGAGCGTGCTGCCGCTGCTCTACTACAACTCCATCCACCCAGACGTGAGGCCACCACTACAGCCCTCAGTTGTTGAGACCTTGCTTGGTGTGGGACCTGGGGACGTGCCGGTGCTAGGTGAAGCCCAGATACCTGTCAATATCAGGTATCTGGGCCAATATCAGGTGGATGTTGATTTCCTGGTGGCAGATATAGCAGGAAATGAGGTGATACTTGGGCATCCCTTCCTCATTCAAGCTGAAGCACATCTTGATTTCGGCAAACGCCACATCATCCTGTTCAGTGAAGAGGTGCCCTACTACCAAACTGAAGCCAGTGCAAAGTCACATGCAGTTAGAATAGCTAGAACTGTGGTGGTGGATACGGGGCAAGAGTGTATGGTGAAAGGCAATGTGCATCCAGGTGCAGCAGCTCGAGGTGACATGATGCTTAGTCCCACCAAAGGTTTTGTTGAGAAGCACAATGGTCTCCCCAGCTGCATTCACTGACCAGCCCTCCTTGTGGTTCATCTGCACCTGCAGGAGCTCTATGCCCAGAGCTCCACAGACCTCAATGTCTATGAACAGCTCCAACTGAAACGCTTGCTTTGCACTTATGGACATGTGTTTTCTACAGGGCCTGCCGACCTGGGCCGAACCAGCCTTGTGCAGCACGACATCATAACCCATCTTGGTGCCCCAGTCAAACAACATCCACGAAGAATGGTAAATGGCCTGCATTTGTATAGCGCTTTACTATTCCCTAAGGACCCCAAAGCGCTTTACACATCCAGTCATCCACCCATTCACGCACACATTCACACACTGGTGATGGCAGCTACGTTGTGGCCACAGCCACCCTGGGGCGCACTGACAGAGGCGAGGCTGCCGGACACTGGCGCCACCGGGCCCTCTGACCACCACCAGTAGGCAACGGGTGAAGTCGGGTGAAGCCCAAGGACACAACGACCGAGACTGTCCAAGCCGGGGCTCGAACCGGCAACCTTCCGATTACAAGGCGAGCTCCCAACTCTTGAGCCACGAAGAATGGCAGGGGAAAAGCAGCAACACCCTGATCAGCAGATCTACGACAACCTACAGAGCGGTTTCGCCCAACGCAGCCACTGCAGCTGGGCCTTGCCCATCGTTATGGTGTATAAGAAAGACGGGACATACCTTCTTTGCATTGACTACAGGGCTCTCAACGACCGCACCATAACAGACGCCTACCTGCTACCCCGCATCCAGAACACGTTGGACATACTCTCGACTGCCAGATGGTTCAGCACATTAGACCTCGCATCAGGGCACTGGCAGGTTGAGCTGACGCCTAGAGCACGCAGGGCTGCCGCTTTCTGCACTAGGACAGGCCTCTTTGAATGGAACGTCATGCCATTTGGACTATGCAATGCCCTGGCGACGTTCCAGCGGCTTATGGACCGCGTCCTGGCTGGCATGCTAGCTTGAAAGTGAAACCTGCCAAATACTGCCTCTTTCGCCGCGAAGTTGCTTATCTTGGCCATGTGGTATCCGAGCATGGTGTGGCTACCGACCCCAGCAAAGTTCAAAAAGTTCAGATGTGGCCTACACCCACCTCCATCCAGGAGGTCAGACGCTTCATCGGCCTGGCCTCATACTGTCGCTGGTTCGTGAAAGACTTTGCCTCTATAGCCGAACCCCTGCACACCCTGACCAAGAAGAATGCACATTTTCAGTGGCACGCTGAGCACCAAGCAGCTTTCGACAAGCTAAAGTGTCGGCTCACCTCTGCCCCTGTTCTTGGCTATCCAATTGACCATGGTGAAATGATACTAGACAATGATGACAGCGACACGGGCATCGGTGCAGTGCTGTCACAGATGCAACAGGGCGTGGAACGTGTGTTAGCATATGGGAGTCGTAAGCTATCAAGAACTGAACAAAACTACTGCACCACACGACGTGAACTACTAGCCGTCGTGGATTTCACATCCCATTTTCGCCAGTACCTCCTCGGACGGCCTTTCAAAGCATGCACAGACCACAGCAGCCTGCAATGACTAACAAAATGAAAGAGCCAGAGGGACAGTTAGCTCGATGGCTCGAGAAGCTTGCCAAGATCATCCACTGTCCAGGTCGAGTGCACACCAATGCTGATCGCCTCTCCAGAACACCCAGTCGCCAGTCCTGTCCATGCAAAGTGCTGGACCCCTCCACGCATCTCGGGGGGACCAGTCATTGGGCAGTCCAATGCGAGTTGGACTCTGACACCAGCTCCCTGTTGCCGAGTCCCGTGAGGGTGGAGGGACAACCGGCTACTATAGCGGTGTGTCCAGTGGGGTAGGTCATAACACCCCTACACTAGACACAAAGACTTTAGACCAAACTGCTCTTACCATGTCAAAACACTCCTACCAACACAGACATCTCAGCACAGATAATTCACACTAACACAGACATATCACACCAGAACATTCCCACTAATACACACACTGTAAAGCTGACTGAGAAAATATATGTGGCTAAAACCCTTGATACTGCTTCTTTGTTTCATGGCTGGACCATGGGGGAGCTGAGCCAAGCCCAGGACGCTGATGCAGACATTGCACCCATACGCGCCTGGATGGAGGCCAGCAGTGAGCGCCCCCAATGGACTACTGTTTCGCCATGCAGCCCGGCCACTAAGACATACTGGGCTCAATGGAAACGGCTCTACTTCAGAGATGGAGTTCTGGTCCGTCGCTTCTATTGCCTTGATGAGACCCACTTCTCCCAAATTGTACTGCCACGCAAGCTACAACCAGAAGTAATGAGCCAGATGCACAAAGGGCCAGTGGGCGGACATTTTGGTGTCGAGAGGACTGTGGCCAGACTACGAACCCGATTCTATTGGTATCACATGAGGGAAGACGTCGCTCTTTGGTGCTGTACTTGTACCAGCTGTGCATCCAGAGCCTGACCCCAGAAGACACCACAAGCTCAGATGGGAACTGTCGGGGTAGGAGCCTGAAGCGCGATCGATCAACTGCAGACCAGACAACAAACGACGGAGGCTTCAGAAAAGTGCAATCAAACGATGAGTTTATTAACACAGGAGAACAACCATCAGCATATGGCCTGTTTTGCTCTGACAGAAATACACTGGGTTCTGGTTTTATAGCATAGAGGATCACGCCCCCACGTACACGTCAAATACAGGTCAAAAATACATTGTTTACAGACAAGGGTACATCATGTACATCTTAATAACTATAAACAGACATCTAACTTCTCTTTTCTATATCACCTGCCTTTTACGGTAATAAACTTCAAGCTTCAGGGTCTCTAAGAGCTAATAATGGACACTTGTCATTAATCACTAAGTAGACTAAATTGCAGCAAGTCTCAAGAAGGAGCAGAAGACACTTGGGCCTTCGCTCAGGCCTGTTGCTAGATTTATGTGTATTGTAAGCATCCATGCAATTAACCTGCTATGTTCTCATCTTCCCTCAACATGTATCACCTGGACACTCTCACCAGTGAAGCTTAAAACCCTCTTGGATGGAACATCAACTCTAAACAAGCACAGATATGCAATGTGTATAAAATGAACTCTACCTGTGAATAGAATGAATGTGATGACAAACATATGCAATATGAACCCTGTAAGAAATATTACTGATAAAATAATACTGTAAAACATGTTATTAATGCATTTATCATAAGGCAGGTTATATGGTAGCAATAAAAGAATCTCTGAATCCCAACAAGCCCCAATGGAGCGCATTGTGCTGGACATTATGGGACCATTGAATGAGACGGAGCGCAGAAACCGATATGTGCTTGTGATACAAGACTACTTTACAAAGTGGACTGAAGCCTTTCCTATCCCAGATGAACGGGCTGCAACTGTCGCTGAGGTCATTGCATCTGAGTGGGTGTGCCGCTATGGGATACCTCAAGCAGTGCACAGTGACCAGGGATGCGATTTTGAATCTGAGGTGTTCCAGGGGGTGTGCAGTTTGTTTGGCATAGACAAGACTCACAAAACACCATTCCAACCCCAGTCAGATGGCCAGGTTGAACGTTTCAATGCCACTCTCCAAAAGATCCTGGCTTCCACAGCAGAACATTGCCATTGGGACTGGGACCTGATGATCCCGTACGCTGTTATGGCCTACAGGGCGACCAAGCACAGTGCTACAGGTTTCACCCCAAACTTCATGATGTTTGGCCGAGAACTGAGTGAGCCAGTGGACCTTGTCGCAGGTTTACCTCCTGATCCAGACAACCAACCCTCAGCTCCAGAGTATGTGCAGCAAATGCTTGAGCGGCTGGAGCTGGCCCACCTCATCACCAGGGAAGCCCTGCGTGAGTCAGTCATGCGCACAAAGAGACAATATGACAAGAACTGTTGCCACACACAGTACAAGACTGGAGATCCTGTGTGGTATCTCATCAAAGGAACACGTCACATCAAGAACAAGGTCAAAAAGTTCCTCCCATCGTATGAAGGACCATTCTTTGTCCTGGGGCAATTGGATGACCTAGTTTATCGGATCCAGAAGAACCCAAGGTCTAAAATGAAAGTTGTCCACCATGACCAGCTAAAGCATTATTGCTGCCGCGAGCCCCTGGACAATACCTGAGTTCTGGATAAAGCTCATCACTGGTCACCTACAGAGGTCCCACCACCAGCTTTAGAGAATGACCCAGCAGACCGTGATCTGGGTCTGCACAGTCTGTTCTCTACTGACACTGGCAATGGCCCCAGCTTCTCTCAGCCATCTGTTTCAGTTGCAGCTGATCCCACTCCGGTTGTGCTCGTCCCATCGTCCCCTTCCCATGTAGACCATGTGAATGGTGGGGGTGTGGTGGGTGAGCCAGACTATCTCGGCCAGCATTTTCAGCCACCAACTCGTCATCGCAGAGCACCAGACCGGTATGGGGTGTGGGTCACTTAGCTTGGTTTATCTACCATTAACAGTTCCAAGTAGGACTGAAGATTCAGTTCAAGTTTAAATCGTTTCAGCCTCCTACACTGTTAGCTACAATGGTTTAAGAGAGCTACATTTTTCATTGTTCCAGTGTTTACATTAAAAAAAGGGGGAGTAAAGTATCTGAAGAACCTACGGGGTTATCTACATGCACTTATCCATTTGTATTTGTGCCTTCCTAGATGCTAGGATAAGTTAGTTATTACCGGTCGCCATGTAATAGCTACAATTGTGTAATTTCTTTTCTACTTTACAGCACTTGAAATGCTTTATTTTGCACATGTATGTACACCTTAATTGAGCCAACGTCTTTGTCACTGAGGTGCACTAGTGGATACTATACCTCACCTTATATGCAGTAAGTAACACTTTTATCTCTTCTTGATGCATTCTCAATCATCCAGGAAAGTAAATCTCCAAAAGTTGAATCTGTTCATCTGGACGTAGCGTTTTGTGGGAGAAACGTTTCGTCACTCATCCAAGTGACTTCTTCAGTCTCAGCTGACTGCAGGTTTCCCCAAACCTTATAAACAGTACATTTGCATAATGACTGAAACCAGCCCACTGAAGGAACAATGGGCTGTGAGGTCAGTTCCTTAATCATAATTATGCAAATTCTCATGACCATTGATCAACAATCACTGACCAAAACCCACTGATCAAAGAACACTGATCAATGGCCATGAGTCCCATTCACAGAGAGTTGGGGAATGGCTGCAATCACAGCATTGTAAGATGGTGACAGATGTACCCTTAGGCCCCCTCCTCCATTCAGAGATGGTCTTTCCCTTTTCACGTAAATGGCCTCTTTGACTCTGCGCTCAAACCAGCGTTCTTCCCTGTCCAGGATGTGTACATCCTCATCCTTGAAAGAGTGTCCACTGACCTGTAGGTGTAAATAGACTGCAGAGTCCTGGCCTGACAAGGTGGCTCTTCTGTGTTGTGCCATCCGCTTCGCCAGAGGTTGTTTGGTTTCCCCGATGTATAAATCCTGGCAATCATCCTGGCACTTAACAGCATACACTATGTTACTCTGTTTGTGTCGGGGGACCCGATTCTTGGGGTGGACCAATTTTTGCCGCAGCGTGTTTTGGGGTTTAAAAGCCACAGAGACCCGGTGTTTAGAAAAAATGTGTCTCAGCTGTTCCGATACTGTTTATAAGATTTGGGGAAACCTGCAGTCAGCTGAGACTGAAGAAGTCACTTGGATGAGTGACGAAATGTTTCTCCCACAAAACGCTACGTCCAGATGAACAGAATCAACTTTTGGAGACTTTTATCTCTTGTGGGCTCTAAGCGGTAAAGGGATTGTGTACCAGTTCTATGCATTACATTGCTGGAGTGGAGCTATTGTTTAATTGCCATCCAGAGTGGGGGGTAGTGTTGCAGGAACTGCCGGCTTGTGTGTGGCTGGGTGCTGTGTGAGGAGTGTATGCGATGTGCATGCGTGTGAGGAAATGCAGTGAGCGAAAAAGAATGTCACGGGTAGAGGCGGCGACCGAGAGCAGTGTTCTAACGGGCTACAGCCTACGCAGTGTGTTTTGAAATGTGCAGTACCGTTATTAAAGCCTCATCTCTTCAGTACTCCCATGTGTCTCGGCTGATTTCTGCCTGCCTCACTACTCCACAAAAGTGAAGGGAGTTAACCCCGAAGGAGGACAAAACTTCGGCCCTGGTGGAAGCATCTCCCCTTGCGTCTCCCGACCACGGTCAGGGGACCGACGGCAAGGAATGGTTAACAAAGGTATAGTAATCATCCACAATTATTTTCAGCTGCGGATGATAAAGGATTCAGAAAGTTCATTCATGCAGGAAATCCTATGCATGCAATTCCAAGCAGGAAAACACTCTCCCGAAAAAATCATCCCAGGCCTATATGACAGAGAATGTGCATTTTCTTTTTGTTTTGCATATTTTAATTTAGATTTTATTGTTTTGTGGTTTGCAGTGTTTTGTGTTGTTTCACTTTAAATTTGTTGAAAAGAAAAAATAAATTAATTAATCGTTAAAATCTTCATTTCTGCAGATTTTGAAGGAAAAAGGAAAAAAAGGGCAGAGACTGAAAAACAGCACATTAGACAAAAATGCAGTTTTTACAAATCCAACCAGCTCAGCTGTGAATATTCGCTATGAAAGACTTTACTCTTCAGTCTGAAGCAGCATCTCCTGTCCTCCTCCAGACCTCCTCCTGAACTCCTCCACTCCTCCTCCTATCGTCTTTCTTACCTCCTCATATCCTCCTCCTGTCCTCCTCCTGACCCAGACCTCCTCCTGAACTCCTCCTGACCTCCTCCTGTCTTCCTCCTGTCCTCCCCCTGTCCTCCCCCATCCTCCTCCTGTCTCCCTTCAGTAACAACGTCTTCCTGACCGTTGCTGATGAGGCTTCAGTCGACGATCAGCTGGTCACCGTCAGGTCTTTGCTCCCCGTTTCTTAAAGACGTGACTGTCAGATGCCTGATCTCAGTGTGGTGTGCAGTGTGTAAGTTTCCAGCTATCAGCGCCTTGTTGGTGCCACTATTTCAGGTCAAACTGTGTTTTTTCATTTTTTGTAGATTTAGCAAAAGAAGCAAATGACGTGTTTTTGTGAGAGAGCAAACACAACAAGCCTGAAGATGTGTTTTAAAATGAAAATTGAAATGTTGTGTGTTCATCTAGTTCATCCCTGGAGTTAGAGGCCTTTTAATTCATTGGTCAGAGTTAAATGTCAAATATATTTTAAAAACATTCCTTTAAACACGATCAGGTGCAAAGATCCGACTGTGCGAAGGAGACCCTCAGAAATATTCCCATAGGTCACTGCTGTGAAGGGTGGCTCAAGACTTTTGCACATTACTTTATTATGTAAAAGTATGAATAAATGAAATTGTGACATAACGAGTTTAGATTGTAGCTGAAATTCTCGTTTCACCTCGGCTTCATCTCGGCTTTACGAGCAAACTGAGCTCGGTGTTACGGTCGAAGCGGTGAACAGACCTTTGTGGGCTGTGAGCGCGCTTCATCTGCTCGCGTGGCCTTTGCGTGTTTCCTAGCAGTGGAAACGTAGCTGAATCACATTAAAAGAAGTGCGGTGTGACAGAGAGCTGGGCACGGCGCCGTGTTTTGGAAAGAAACTGTTGGTGAGCACCCAAACCCTCCAAATTTCATGTTTGGTTTGTTGGTCACACAGCAGGGGAAAGCCCCCTCTGCATCTTGGTTAACTAAAGGCAGTTAATAATGGAACATGAAACTGCATCTATTTCATGAAAAGCGTCTTCTGATCCCCCCGTTCGCATGAGACACTACAAATATTAAAAAGGTTAACTGTAATGATATCTGCTCTGAATGAAGTAATCAGAATTTGTAGTTTGGAAAATGCCTCCAAGGTTTTAAGATGGTGTGCATATGATTCAGATTTTTCCCCGAATCAGTACGATAATAGATTCAAGAACTGGATTTCAAAAAGTATCACTAATTATTATTCATTTGTCCACAAGGGGGCATTTCAAAGCTTTGAATTCTTAACTTAAAAGTGAACCTAAACGAATTACAATTTATAGAAACATTTTTATCATTAACCATATCTGGAGCGCAAAGCAAAATTATTTCCAAACTATATAACAGCATCCTGCGGTGTAAAAACGACAGCACTGTGTATATTAAAGCAATGTGGGGAAAAGAAGGTAATCTGTTGATTACAGAGGAGTGTTGGGGCCACGCATGCATGACACAGTGGGCTACCACCGGGTCCAATGTTTGGTGTCAATTTTGCTGTAAAATCATTATGAGATTTTTCATCAGCCCTCCTCAACAAAGACTTCGGGGAACTGGTGACACTTGTTGGAGATGTGGGGGAGATGGAGCTAACCGTTTCCATATCTTTTGGGATTGCAAAGTTATTCGCCAGCACTGGTCTCTAATCCATGAACATCTACAAAATGTTTTTTCACTTGTTTTTCCTTTAACCTTTGAGACCACATTTTTGTGTAACACACCAGTGGATAAATTGAATTCTAATGATAGAAGACTTTTGTATATCCTACTGGCCGCGAGTAAAAAGCCTCTTACGAGGAGATGGCTTAAGCCTGAACCACCAATGATGGAAGATTGGATACATTCTGTACAAGAGATCTATACCATGGAAAAATTGTCATTTTCTCTTAAACTTCAGAGGGATACTTTCTACAGAATATGGTGTAAATGCGCAGAAAATGTTAAGCCTGTGAGGTGTGATTTTTTATGAACCATGCTTTCTTATTTTTTTTTTTTATGTTGGAGCCCTGAGTTAAATTCCCATTAAAATCATATGATGCTAACTTGCCTGCCCTGCTCCTCCCTTACCCATGTCATTTTTTTCTCTTTTTTATTTTCAATTACAATTACAAGTTTAAAAATGTGAAAACAAAGACAGTGTAAAAAGCCATACTACTAATTGCTTTCTCTCAATAAAAGAGACAATGTAAAAAAAAAAAAAGCCCGGGGTTAAATCATGCTCATAAACCACACGACCTTTAGATCCCAGCAAACAGGTGGTTACGAACGTTTTTACAGATAAATAATCACGTGAGAAGACGTGATTATTGTTCTTCTGATAAACTCAGAAGAACAATGAGCCGAGAACACTACCCTGGGGTACACCGGAGTCCCAGATAGACGGCGAAGACGTTAAACTTTCAGATAAACAACACTCACTCACAAAACCACAGAAACGCTGCTCTGGTTTCACCTCAGAGGGCTGGCCAACGTTTGAGTGCAGGCTCGAAGTAAAAGCAGAAAATAAAAGCCAAACTTAAAAGCAGCTTTTGAACACTGCACGGAGAGCGGGCCGGGGTCGGGTTCTTCCTGCGTTCCAGCTCTGAGCTCTCAGCCCTGATATGAAAACATTACTTTTATCATGAAGCGTCTGAAATGTGACCAGAGGGACGTGAGACACTGTGAAACAGAATCACTGTGAGATCTCTGTGGACAAACATGACAGTTTAGTCTCGTGAGCGCTTTAAACATGGACGGCTTGTGCCCATCCAGGAATATTAAAAGTTGTTTGCTGCCATCTGCACAATAACACGGCACGTTATAAATGGAGCGATTAGCGGCTCGGTGAGCGAGCAGCCGAGGGGGTCTCAGCGCTGCTGTGACTGAAATGGGAGCAAATGGGATTTCACTGCAGTACGAGCTGTAAAAACATGGCTGTGTTTCACCGAACTCTCCAAGCAGATCCTGCCTGCACGCTCTGTCTGTGAGCTCTTTAGCAACGCCCCGAGTCTGTGCAGCTGCCTCTCTTTGTTTGTACACCACCGTTAACCGCAGCTCTGGCAGAGTTTCCGCCTGCTGCTGTTTCTTCCTGTGTCTTTACTCAGAAAACGCTGAGCGCTCGCCGCTCGACCACAAACAGCAAACAGCACGTTAACTGTTTGGCCTGCGACTCCAGCTGTAGCAGAGAGCCCGACCCTGGGCGATTCCACCACATTAGAGTCCAGTTAAAGCCTCTGATGGTGTAATCTGCACTCAGATTTCTGCTTCACACGTATCAAAGGATGTGAGATGACAGAGATGTGAAACCACAGAAAGAAAGAACACTTCACACGTTCCCACTCGTGTTCTCTGCAGATCAACGGGAATATTTCTTTTTTTTCTTTCTTTCTTTCTTTTTTTTTTTGTCCGTCCCATTTGGTTCTTTAGCCGTCAGAATTGTTGTCTGAAGACCAACAAGGATACCAAATGGATTTATTTTGCCAAATGGATCATCATGGCATTGCCGTATTGGTCCATTTGATCAAACTTTGTTGTTATTATTTACTTTATTTTCAGTTGTTACAGATGGGACAGACATGACTGGGGGATAGGAAAGGGAGAAAGAAAGAGAGGAAGGAAAAGAAAAACAGAAGGGAAGAGGGACAGTGAGAAAGGGCACTTACAACGACAAAGAGAAAAAAAAATCTCCTGGATCACCTGTTGAGAGAAAAAGAAGAGAAAACAAGCAAAAAAACCAAAAAAACAAAGCAACATGCTAAACACAACACCATCACGTTAATCTAGCTAAGTGTGAACAGCAGTAAATACTAAATATTGAATGTTGTTGTGCAGCACGCAGGACAGACAGCGCACAATGTGCTTTGAAGTAGCAGCTAAGAAAGGTGTAGTTTATGTCTACGAACAGTGAACACCCGTGTGCACACCTGTGTGGATCAACGCGCTTGTATACAAAAGGTTTCCCCATGTAACGGTCTGCTAGAGGGTGTGGAGGGCCATAGCCCCGTCCCCCAGGGCATGAAGCAGGCATGGAGGAGATCCAGGCTCCAGACATCCAGAGGCCCCAGAGTGCGAGAGCCCAAGGAGTACCACCGGAGGGGCATCCGTGCCACCCTCCTGGGAAGGGCTGAGGAGATCCCCAGACGAGGGGTCACCCAGTAGCCACGGAGCAGAAGCCAGAGGGGGCTGCACCGGCGTGCCCGCCGGCTCTGCCGGCAGCCAGCTGTGCCAGAGTGAACCGAGTTGCAGGCCCCGAGGCCGGAGGCCCGAGGGCCCCCTTTGCCCGGAAGAGGCCTGACCGAGCGACAGGCACCAGGCCCCGCCAAGTAGCCACCGGGAGTGAGCTGGTGCATACCTGAGCGCCCAGTCCCGGACACCAAGAACCACCAATGCACCAACCCCTGAGGGCATCAGTTACCGGCAGGGAGTGTGGTGAGGGGAGATAGGCCTCCACACTTTGGAGGGCCTGGGAGTTCCCAGGGAGGTGGAGTCTAAGACCCGACCTGACATATAGACACAGACAAACAGGCACACACAGACACAAACATGCTTTCCCACCCTCATGCACACATATACAAACACTCAGCACTCACCCAACGTAGGGATAGACATACATGGGCATGTACACACAATCATACTCCCCAAACATACTCTATGCCCCGGGTCCAGGTACCCTCGCCCCCAGAGGGGGAAACGGCACCCAGACCCAAGAGATGTGACCCTTTCCCCCGGGGTGGAGGCAAGCAGACCGCCCCAGGCTCCGCAGCAGCAGGGAGGCCAATCGGACAGCCAACACCTCCTCCCAGCCCCCCCGCCCCGATGGCTAGTAGAGAACGGGGGTGTGTGAAGACCCCATACCTCCCTCCTCCCGCTCATGTGTAGTGTTGCTGCGTGTTGTTCTAAAGTGCATTTAAAACAAGGGAGGGCATGGTGCTGCTGCCAGAGAGCAGCAGGTGTTAGCACGGCCCCTCCCGAGAACCCTCAATGTCTACATGGATTTAAAATTGACAGGTGGGCACCGGCGCCAGAGGTAGGGTTGAAAACACAGACCGTCCACTGGACGCCGTTAACGTGGTCACCCTCAAGGCCCTATATGTATGTGTGTGTTATGAGAGTGTGAATAATGTGGATGTCTAAGTTGTGGAATAAAATTGAGGCACAGGTGGCCAGAAGGGGACAGAGGGGGGGGAATGCCTCCCCTGCACCCTGGTGACACACCCGCACCCCAAGGCCCTACCTGTGTGGGTGGGTGTGGTGGAGCGGGAAGAGGGAGGCAGCCGGGGATGGGGAGGAAAAGAAGGGAGGGGCAAGATGCCCCTCCCTTCTCACCCCCGTCCTCTAGTACCCACCAAGGCAAGGGAGCCCAGGCCCATCCAGACCGGGGCCTACGGCAGCAGCACCGCCAGGCCCCACAGGACCTGGGGAAGCCCACCCTACCCCACCGCAGAGGAAACTGTACCCACCCCAACATTCAATCATCTCCAGACTACACAAGACAACAGACACCCAGGTTAGGTTTATTCTCCACCTCTCCTGTGTCTCTCCCCCACCTGCAGAGTGGACTTCTGCAAGGATGGAACAACCTCCCTGCCAGTTGAAGAGCCCCCCAGTTAGGCCGATGCACCAGAGGCCCCCTGCGCCAGGGCTGAGCCCCCCGTGCACCCACCCGCCCACAACCTCGGCGACACACCGACGAGGACCGAACCCCCCAAGGCCCAGCCAGAGCCCCATCACGGAGACGAAGCACCCCCGAACCCCAAGCCCCCACGCCTGCCCCGGATCCACTCAGGGGCAGCCAGGCTACCAGGCCAGTAACCTACATCCGCCAGTACAGACCATCCCCCAGCCCCGCTGCACGCAGCCACGAGGAGAACACCCTCTAAGAGCGACCAGAGCCACTAACCAGGTTATGACCACAACCCCCCGGGTTGAGCCCTCCAGGGATAACGTCTCTAGGGGTTCTCCTGGCGCCCTAAGCCCGTCCCAACCTCCACATCAACCACAATAGCGAAGGCAGGACCAAACCATGACCCCCCACCCCCACTAGGTGATGAAGCCGATCAAAGGAGCCCAAAGGGATTGATCAAATGTGGTGGCAGAGGCTGCATCAAGACTAATGTGATCTATTAGATGGTTTTTATATTGATTAGAATTAAGATTCTTTTTATTTTTCCAGTTAAGGAGGACCGTTTTCTTGGCAATGCATAGGGCTGTAAAAACAATGTGGGCTGTGTTTATTTCTGCAGTGACCTCATCCAAGTTGCTCAGCGGGAATATTTCTGATGAGATCGTTCTCGTGTTTTAGACACGTGGATCTGTTCGAGTGGAAAACACTTTGCTGTGATGAAGCAATGAGAAGTGACAGGAGTGAGACTGAAACCACGTGACTATCACAGCACGATCGTGTCACGTTTTAATAAACCAGCGTCCTCGAGTTCGCTTCAAAGACTCAAACTCAGGACCTCTGACCCGTTTGCTGCTGGATGGTGAAGTGAAAGGTCAGGTCCAGTTAGCGGTGCGGGTACAGGATGGAAACTTTATTTTATAACTGAAAACAGCTGAACTTTCAAAATAAGAGCCACTCGTCACACGGATCGAGATGGCGTTCTTTGAAACTGTGAAACAACAACAAAGGTCGAACATCAGCCAGACATATGAGCGCTGACGACTGAAACCTGAAGGAATCAGATGCTAGAATAAATCGTCTTCCTTTGGTGACGTGTTCAGTGTGTGATGCTCTGACTGCAGAACTTACCAGAACCGACGGCAGCAGCCTCCGTCTCAGACAGATGAACCCGGTCACGATCAGCAGGAAGATGCAGAACACGATGATGATCACGAACGAGCACAAGATGCCCGAGATCAGCGGGTCTGCACGCAGGAACACAGCGAGTTTAGAGATGAACATTAGTCTCATCAGCCTGAAAACAGCAACGTTTAAACGTTCACATCATGTTACAGTCGTCAGCTCCAACAACGCCGCCGGAACTGAAGGCTGCACATCTCTCAGCCAATCACCTGCTGCATAAATGACCTCCACTCTCTCTGAGGCCACGAGGCTGGACCGTTAGCAAGTCAGGCTGACCTACCTAACCCTGGAAAACCATGTGACCTCTGACCTTCTGTCTGTGCAGGTCTGTGAGGAGCCACAGGTTAAAGGAATCAAACTTTTCCAGGTTATACACCTTGACACTGTTGGGTATGTTCAGTGGCGTCGTTAGGCCTATTTTAGGGGTGCTGAAGCCTCCCTAAAATATTCTTAAGCCCCCCTAAATAATTTGGTGGGTTTTTTTTTTTTAACTTATTCGATTTTTTTTTTTTTTACAGAACTTGCAGACAAATTCAATATAAAGATGCAGGAATATGAGTTTAAAGAAATAATAATATAAACCTGTCGCTATTCACATAAATATGATCATAACTCGGTTGGTCCCTTTCACTTTACACTGTTAAGATAGCGTCAGTGCTTCGTTATCCAATCCATTCCAGTTGTTCACAGGGGACATCCACTTTGCTGAAAATCCAGTCCTCGTTTTCACTGCTACTTTACACTCCGCTCGTATACACCTGCGGACACACTAGCGTACATGCTGCAAATAGCAAGAAATCATGGATATACGCAAGTTTTTCAAGAAAGTAAGTCTTCATCACTGGCTGGTAGTAACAATTAGTTAGCTCCAGCTAACAGCAGAGAGTTCCATGTAATTAATGAACCAGGTGCTCCCATTTTGATAAATAAAAACCTGGCTAGCGCACTAAGTTAAATTGTTAGCATAATGTTAATTTCTGTCATTTCGTTTTAGCTCTGAAAAATCGAGCTGAGCTCATTCAGGTATGGTTATCATCAGTGGAAATAATAATAATCACTCCTCCATCCCTATTAACCTGTAGGAGTCAGGGCAGAGGAGCACAGAGTGAGAGGGGAGAGACCTCTGCTGGAGAGGTGAGTCAAAGATTTCACAGGATGGAGTCATTTGTGATGCAGACAGTCTGATTAGAATTTTATTTAACTCAATATGGATATGAAATATGAAACATTTCAGTCATGGTACAACATATAAGACCTGTTTAACTTGAGCTTTTATTTAGGAGAGTCATGGTTAGAAAGTGGAGAGAGCAAAGACATATATACATATATGTATATATATATATGTCAAATTAGCCAGACCCACATATTTTTGAGGGTTCTATTTTAATATTACTTCAATTCAAGTAATTTAGTAATATTTTTCAGGGCTTTAAATTGCAGCCATTTTAGTCACATGCGTGCTCAAAATGTAATGTTTGTAACTTCAAAATATTTGGGAGCAACAAATTTCTGTGGCGTGTGAGCAGAAGTCATGATATTATCAATTTACATTACAATTCAGTATGTTTTAATGTATCTTGAAGGGTGAGGCAGAAGGAGAGGCTGAGGGAGAAAAAGGTCAACAGGCAAGTTCAAGTCAGAGAGAGCAAGGAGAGACAGAGGAGCTGCAGCAAATGGATCGAGAGGCAGAGGAAGATTAAGTTATTACAGAGAGAGGAGAGCAAACAGGCCAAGAGAGGGAAAATGATGAAGCAGCTGCAGCAACTCATTCTACTACAGGGTTTGATTTAGGTGACAAAGACAGAGGGCCCAGACAGGTGAAGCTGAAGAGCTATCCACATGATACTTTAGGTACACAGAAGCGAGCATTTAACCACAGCTGGTTTGAAAAGCACAACTGGTTAGAATATTCAGTCAACCAGAATGCAGCTTTCTGCTTCCCATGTAGACTGTTTGGCAAAAACATCAAACATGATAGTTTGGTCAGTAGCGGTTGCAAGAACTGGAAGAAAGCTTTAGTCATCTTTGGCAAGCATGAGATGGCTCAAACACATAAGGAGAGTGTTGTTACATGGAAAAGCTACCAGGGAACTAGCAAACAGGGAAACGTTGCACAGATGATAGCAACTGCAAATGTGAGTGAGATAGTCGAAAGAAGAGAGTATCTCAGACGAATTGTTGCAGTCACCTCTATGTTAGGGAGACAGGGACTCCGTTTTCGTGGCCATGATGAAGGTGAAGACAGCCCAAACAGAGGGAATTTTCTTGCGTGCATGGAGCTTTTGAAGGAGTTTGATCCTTTTCTTCAAAAACATAATCCCCCATCAAATGCACAGTATATCTCGCCAACATCCCAGAATGACATGATTGACTGTTGTGCCCAGGAAGTTACTAGTGTCATTGTATCTGAAATGACAAAGTCTAAAGTCTATGCCATCATGGCAGATGAGGCAAGGGATGAAAAGGCAGAGCAGTTAGCTGTTTGTCAGGTACGTGTCAGAGGGGGCAGTGAAGGAGCGTTTCCTTGCACTAGCAGAGATAAAATCATTTGATGCCCAGTCCATTGCAAATGAGATTCAGCAGCAGATCCAAAACTATGGTCTTGCAGAGCTTAAGTGTGTAGCACAAACATATGATGGTGCAGCCGTTATGAGTGGCTCCACTGGAGGTGTACAAGCACATTTTAGAAGGCTCCATCCTGAGGCTATCTATGTGCATTGTTATGCTCATCAACTCAACCTGGTTTTGTGCAATACTTGCAAGGCTTTCCCAGAGGCTGTGGAGCTTTTCAGCTTGTTGGAGTGTGTGTATTCTTTCTTCAGCACCTCCCTAGTCAATCATCATAAGTTCATGGAGACTCAGGCAAAGCTTGGATTGACAAAAACTGAGCTTGTGCAACTTTCAAACACTTGCTGGGCATGTCAGTTGCGATCAATCAGTGCAGTTCTTGAGACATTGCCTGCCATTTTGGAGTGCCTATCTGCAATTGGATCCCCCATAGCTGTTGGTCTCAGAGTAAAGCTCTACAAGTTCTCAGCAGTCTATGCACTACTGATGTTTCAGTCGATTCTGTCTGTAACCGAAGGACTCCACAAATTCCTGCAGAAAGAGACTTTAGACCTGGCAGAAGCTTTTATCTGCAAACAAGCTGTGTGTGACACACTTAAGGGCAAACACTCAGATGCATTTGCTACAGAGTTGTATGAGAAAACCAAGGCCCTGTGTAACACCCACAGTATCCCTGAACCAGGTGCCAAGACAAGGCACAAACAGAGGAAAATGGAGGATTTTGTCCTGGAGGCAACTGTGGGTTCACGCACTGAATTGAATAACTCAGACACATTGAAAAGAGAGTTACTTTTCCCTTGTGTGGATCGGATGGTTGGCGAGCTTGATCAAAGATTTTGCAGTGTAGATGCAGGGCTGCTAAAAGGCATCCAGGCATGCAGTCCTAAATCTGAGAACTTCTTGAGTGAACCACACTTGAATGAACTTGCAAAGCACTACAGATTTGACCTGAAAAAAGAGGAGGTTCTGGTGGCCAGAAACTTTCTTACCCGGAAAACAGAGGCCGGATGTCCACCCAAAAATATGTTGTCTGTGTACAACCTCTTTGATTCAGACATGTTTCCCTCTCTGAAGGCAACCATCCAAGTTGCCTTAACAGTGCCTGTCAACAGCTGCTCGTGCGAAAGGTCCTTTAGTGCACTGCGTCGGCTGCACTCCTGGCTGCGTCAAACAATGGGTCAGAAAAGACTTCACAGTCTTGCAGTCATGTCTATTGAAAAAGACACGCTTCAGCATCTGAGTCACAACAGAGTGATTGACCGATTTGCCACTCTTAAAAACAGACGTCATTCTTTGATGCTTCCACCCACCAAGTAACTGGTGATTGCGGCCATAAAAATGATCTACTTTTTTCAGTTTTTTTTCTTGTTATTGATGCAGCAAACACATTTCCTCTGTTTTCTTGTTGTACTGTATTATAAAACAGACTGAAATAAAACAATAGATCTATTGGTGGCCTAGGATGTTTAATCTGTCCAAAAAAGTAGGAAAACAATTTCTCAGTCTTTGTTTTCTGTTTGTGAAATTTTGTGCTCATTCACTACGTTCGTTCATATCGTATGCATCTCTTGGGGGCTAAGCCCCCCCTGTCCTTAAAACCTAGTGACGCCCCTGGGTATGTTTGTTTTCCTCACCACACAAGTGTGATGACCCAGGTAGTACTAGTACATGTAGTACTACTACAGGTAGTACTAGCACTGCTGTTTCCAGCCGTGACTTGCTTATCAGTCAGATTCCCTGAGGTTAGCGTGGGAAGTGCGTTTCACGGGGAATTCCCTCCATTTACAATCACAACAGAAGCAGAAGCTCAGCATGAATGTTGTGGACTAAAAGCTTTTTATTATCACCTGCATGTGTCAACTTGATTTTTCCAGTGAGTAAAACTAAATAAGTGAACACACAAACGCTGTATCTCACAGTTCAACCCGAGGGGGCTGAAACTTGGCACAGCTTGGAAAACGACGTAAAGGAAGCAGGTGGAGCTCCACAGAGTCCTGACGTACAGTTATTAACATGCCCTGAATGACATTTTTCACTGCAGGCTAACAGCAGTGTTTATGATGCTGCTCCTTTAGCTTCACCCATCTTCCACCTGACAGCAAGATAACTGAAATCACTGTGTGTGTGTGTGTATGTGTGTGTGTGTGTGTGTGTGTGTGTCTGTATGTGTGTGTGTGTATGTATGTGTGTGTGTGTGTGTGTGTCTGTATGTGTGTGTGTGTGTGTGTATGTATGTATGTGTGTACCTGTCTAGCTATCTTTGTGAGGACCGAAATCTGCATTCTACTATACTTGTGAAAACCAGCAGTCACTTGTGAGGACACACAACCCGGTCCGCACATTTTTGAGGCTCAAAATGTGGTTTTAGTGTCAGGGTTACAATTAGGTTATGGTTAGGTTTAGGGTCAGGGTTAGGCATTCATTTTTAATGGTTAGGGTTAGGGGCTAGGGAAACCATTATGTCAATGAGGGTCCTCACTAAGATAGCTGCTCGGGGGTTGTGTGTGTGTGTGTGTGTGTGTGTGTGTACCTGGAGAGAAGATGGCTGGTATTGTAGCACATTGAGGCAGGCTGAAGTTGGAGTAAATGTCCTCGTTTTCGTCGTAGAATCGCACGGTGACACAGTACCGCCTGCCGGGCTCCAAACGATCCCACTTATAGCTCTTCAGAGACAGCATCTTGATGACCTGCACACACAGCACAGATTATCAGCACAGGAGGCGTCCTGCTCACACAGACTCCAACTGACACAGAAGCAGGTCTCTCATGTGACGCCTGCTCTCAGCCTACAGACTTTTTACATTTAGGAAAATATTTAAACATTTATAATAAATCAGAGTGGACTCATGACTGACTTCAAACTGTTGAAAGCCTTAGGCCACACTTTCTGTCCCAGAGGTTCAGGAGTACGTCACTGCCCATAAAGATCCACTCACAGCTAACAGATGAAAGCAGGAAGTAAACTTGTTTCTAACGCGCTTCGAGCCGACCCTCAGGACGCTCAGGTATCACCACGGTTACTGTGTGAGGTATGCCTTTATGCTCATTGGCAGCTGGTGAGGACGCACGGCGAGCCACATTTCAGAGAAATGTAATAACAGTGAGACAGAATTCCACAGCTGGATCACCATGGAAACATTAATGGAAGCAGCGGACACGGAGAGTGAGCGGAAAAATAACCACAGCGACGCAAAGTGGGCGGGTCCAAAGTGGAGTTAGTGTTGTGTGATTTGAAAGGTAACACGCCGTCCCGTGTCAGGCCTGTAGGCCAGGCTCCTCCCTCCTTATACTTTGCTTGAGGTGACATTTGACCCTCAACGTCTCTGCCGTTTATTTGTGGAGGTGAAACTCAGACCTGCCCATACACGCCCTACCAGCGCAAATTCGACAGCTCATCAAGACGGGAACACAGATAAGCCACTGTTTAGGACACACAGTTTCATAAGGTTTTCATGAAGAAGTCTATAAGTCAGACCAATGTCTTTGGTCTGAAAAGTGACACAAGAGTTGGAAACTAAAAGGGACTGTCTATAGCTTGGCAGCCACGGTGTTTCACGTATATGAATGTGCATTTACGTAAGAGATGTAAATTCATGTTCAGCTGAATAATTATAGTTGGCTCTGAAAGGGCAGAAGTAAACTTTGTACATTTTGATAGAAATTCACAGTTTGTATTTATGGTTCAGTGTCTTTTACAAGTTCAGTGTGTGACAAGGTTATAATAAGAACTCTGTTAAGTGTACTTACTCTGTAATATTCTACATGTATGAGCTAATTTGAAGGAGAGTGACTTCATTTAGTTAAGCCCCCTTTATTCAGTATTGGCAAATGTCGTTGCTGCTTACTTTTGTATGCTGTCTGTGTACATATGTCTAAATAATCAAAATGTCACATACAAGTAAAGAAGCTCAGGGTGCAGCAGCTGCTCTGGAAGAAGAGACAGAGTTAGAGCAGACAGATGAATCAAATATTGGGCAAAATATAGCACCACCTGAAGAGCCTCGTAGAAGTGAAAGAACCTGGACATTAACAGAAAAAGGAAAGGAGTTTCAGAAAGAGCAAATCAAAGGGCTATTGCTTCACTTTCACAGCAAATATGAACGATGGAAAGCTCTGATTAAGGTAGCTAAAAGATCTGTGTTAAAACAGGATCCTAGTGACATCCTACAAGAACACATCACCAGTATTCAAAGGGAATTATCTGAGTTGAACATTGCTTATGATGATTACCAAAGAATTGATCAACCAGCCCATGACATGCGTCGCAAGATGGATAACTGCATCTCGATCACTAAGACTGTAGTACAAAATGTTCAATCTGAAATGCAGGGAACAGCTGAGGAGTTGATTTGGTCAGATCATAGTTCTGTATTCTCATCCTCAGCTTCCAGTGTTTCACTTCCTGCCTCTAATGGTTCTAAAGCTTCTTCTATTCACTCAAATGTATCTTCACTTAGAAGACAAGAAGCTGCTGCCGAGTATGCAGCTACACAGGCTGTACTGCAGATTATGGCTGAACAAGAGGGCCACCAAGAGAAACTGCAAAACCTTGAAGCTGAAGAGAGGTTGATCATTGCAGACCAAGAAGCAGCCGCATTAGCTCGTCGTCTTGAAGGAGAAAGAGAAGAAACTGAACGTAGGCTAGAAAGAGAGAAAGAAGAGGCTGCTCTCTTAAAGAAACAGCAAGAAGAGAATTCTGCAAGAAGAAGGTCTGTAGAAAACCTAAAGAGAGAACTTGAGCGTTTGGAGAATTTGAAAAGGCTGAATGCAGCCAAAGCAAGGCTTCAAGTGTATGATGAGAATGAGCTCAGTCCAGCCCAAGGGAATGCTCCACAGAGCCTGGATCTACATAAGGTTATGCAGCCACTCAATCAGGTGAAGCCTGAGGACCAGCACTCACAACCACCAAAGGATGCAGTGCCAACACATGTGCTTCAAGATAGCACAGGAGAGCTTGTGAAGGTCTTAGCTGAGGCTATATCAGCAAATAGGCTACCCATTCCAGAGCCCACAGTTTTTAGTGGTGATCCACTCAAGTTTAATCATTGGAAGTCATCCTTCCAAACTCTTATTGAAAAGAAAAACATTCCAAGCTCAGAGAAAATATTCTTCCTCCAGAAATATGTTGGAGGAGCAGCTAGAGAGGCATTAGAAGGTTATTTTCTGATTGGTTCAGATACTGCATATGTTGCTGCATGGGAACTCCTCAATGAGCGATACGGCCAGCCTTTTATGATTGCCAAAGCCTGCCGAGACAAATTACATGCCTGGCCAAAAATAGCGTCAAGAGAGAGCGCTGACTTAAAGAAATTTGTGGACTTACGCAGTTGTGAATGTGCCATGGCTCACAATGAGAGTCTGCATATTCTTGATGATGGCATTGAAAACTGACAGCCAAGTTGCCTGATTGGTTAAGCAGCAGATCGAACTGAAAAGCCACACAGTATCAGCTAGAGCATGGAAGGTTCCCAGATTTCAAGTATTTTGTAACCTTCCTCACATTGGAGGCTAGTATTGCTTGCAACCCTGTTACATCTTACTATGCTTTGCGGCAAGGGGAGCCGGAAAACACAAGATCTAAACCTCAGAATGTAGTGACCTCTAAGAACCAAGCAGCAAGTGCAAGGATTTTTACAACTAACACCACTGAGAAGAACATAAGCACATGTATGTTTTGTAAGAAAACAGGACATGTCTTGCACAAGTGCCGTAGAC
Organism: Oreochromis niloticus; assembly: GCF_001858045.2. Classification (NCBI taxonomy): domain Eukaryota; kingdom Metazoa; phylum Chordata; class Actinopteri; order Cichliformes; family Cichlidae; genus Oreochromis; species Oreochromis niloticus. The sequence goes on from NC_031987.2 coordinate 1,254,812, forward strand.
TAACTGCAAGGCCAGTCGCTGACCGAGTGAAGTTCATTCAAGGTGAGAAACTGTGCTTCGGCTGTTTGAGTCCTGGCCATCAATCCAAGAATTGCGGCAACCGGATGGTCCGCAACACCTGCTCAAAGCACCACCCCACATGCTTACATGAGGATCCCTCAAAACAACAAGAAAATGATGAGACAAGTTGCAGTAAGGAAAGAAAGCCACAATCACCGCAAGACACCACTCAAGAAACCACATCCAATAGAGTTGTGCATGATGGTAACAGTGCTCAGACTTCAGCAATAGTTCCTGTTTATGCATCAATGCCAAGTGATTCAAACAAAGAAGTCCTTGTCTATGCTCTGTTAGATTCACAAAGTGACTCTTCATTCATTCTTGAAGAAGTGGCAGATGCTCTTGATGTTAATGCAGAGCCAGTCAAGTTGAAGCTGTCCACAATGTCGTCCAAGGAGACAATTGTACCATGCAAAAGACTCAAAGGCCTACAAGTAAGAGGGTTATCTTCTTCTAAGAAGATCACAGTGCCAACGGTCTACACTCGTGAATTCATACCTGCCAATCGTACACACATTCCAACGCCAGAGACTGCAAGGGCATGGCCTCATTTAGAGCATCTTGCGGAACACATTGCCCCGCCGAAGAAATGTGAAATCGGTCTTCTTATTGGGTATAACTGTGTATAGCAAGTGACCCCTGAACCCAAAGTAACAAGTAAGTTGAAGAGCAAAGTTCATTATGTTTGCAAAACAAGAACTAAGGAGATGACTGCTCCAGAAGACGTACTTAAGGTGCTGGAATCTGACTTCAGTGAAAGGCTTGGAGAAGAGGCAAATCTCTCGCAAGAAGATCTCCGGTTTTTGACAAAAATGAAAGAAGAAATTAAGCACAAAGGAGACGGAAATCTTGATATGCCTCTGCCTTTTAAACAGAGCAGGCCAGAGCTACCAAATAACAAGCCATGTGCTGTTCAATGCCTCATGTGCTTGGAAAAGAAGCTCAAGAGAGACCAGAAATATCGGACAGATTACATGAACTTCATGAAAGACATTATCAGTCGTGGTGAAGCAGAAAAGGTCCCAGAAGAAGAGGTTGATAAACAATCAACTTGGTATATTCCCCACCATGGCGTATACCACCCTCAAAAGCCAGAGAAACTGCGAGTGGTCTTTGATTGCTCGGCAAGATTTCAAGACATGTCATTGAATGACCACCTTCTTACAGGGCCAGAGCTCACAAACACCTTGGTGGGAGTTCTTTGTAGATTTAGGGCCCAGTCGCTATTATGTGTGATGTGGAACGAATGTTTCATCAATTCCATGTAAAGCCAGAAGACCAAGATTACTTGAGGTACTTATGGTGGGAGAATGGTAATCTCGAGTCTCCGCCATCAGTTTTTCAGATGAAAGTCCATTTGTTTGGAGCAGCTTCCTCATCTGGCTGTGCCAATTTTGGACTTAAACACCTAACCACAGAAGGTCAGGATCGATTTAACCAAAGCACTGTCAAGTTCATCTGAAGAAATTTTTATGTTGATGATGGACTGGTGAGTGTAAGGTCTGATGCTGAGGCAATCGAGCTGATCAAGGAAGCGAGAGAGCTCTGCAGTGCAGGCAAGCTTATACTACACAAGTTCATTTCCAACAGCAAGAAGGTATTGGAGTCAATACCAAAGGAAGAGTGTGCTGACAGTGTCAAAGAGCTGGACAGAGATTTAGGGGAGCCACTCCTAGAAAGAGCACTGGGCGTGCAATGGTGCGTATCCTCTGATGACTTTCAGTTCAGAGTAACTGTCAAGACACACCCAATGACAAGAAGAGGAGTGCTATCCACAGTAGCTTCCATCTACGATCCTTTGGAAAGAATAAAGAAAGAGAAGGAAACGAAAAAAGAGAAGAAAAAACGGAAGGAGGAAATAGTTCTACTTGTTGAAGCAGAATAAGCATGTGTTAAACTGTTGTAAATGCTTATAACTCAAGTCTGTGAAGAAATCTCAAGGTGAGATTTGGTGGGAGTTTAACTGCCATAAATGTAAATTTTGTCAATTTGTTTAATTTATTGTGTTCCCTCACGGTTACATGCAGCCAGCGAGTGACAGTTTGACGGTGTATTTTATGGTGTTTTGGAGGAGAAGTGTGACGGAAGAATAAATCCATCAGTGAATGAAGAACCGTGGTGTCGTGTATCAACTGGAGGGAGTGATAGTCAAACTCGGACCTGCCCAGACCCGCCCTACCAGCGCAAATTCAACAGCTCATCAAGATGGGAACACAGATGAGCCACTGTTTAGGACACACAGTTTCTTAAGGTTTTCATGAAGAAGTCTATAAGTGTTTTTGGTCTGACTTATAGACTTGAGAGTGATAATATACATTCTTTTTAATTTTCTTTACAGTTTATAACGCCGTCTCTTCACGAGATCTCATTAGACCGGCGGTCATGAATGCAGCACCGCGGAAAGTCGGTGATAGGAAATCACGTGATGTTGTGGAAGCACGGACGCTTACCTGACAGGCTCCCAGTACGCTTTGAGAAGTCATGTGATATAGTTTGTGTTTTTCTTTGTCCTGAGACCCAGCGTGAGATGACCAAAACTTAATTTTGAAGTACAGAGAATGGAAACCAGGAGAAAAGCAAACATTAAAATCTATATTTAATGAAGAACATTACAAAGAGAAATGTCACAGTTTCATTTGATTTTCTTAAAATGCTTATGTTTAATTTTCAAACAACATTAAAAGTGTCTGGACCCCATTTGGCAGCATCAGTTTTATGTTCACAGTCAAACAAGTCAAAAAGTCGGACACAGAAAATCCGGCTGGTTCATTTGCAGATCTTCTGACCTGCAGCACCAAATAATAAGCTGGTCTCCAAACACGAGGAGAACCTGCGAGTCATCGACGCTCAGAGCAGCACACATCAGTATCATCTGTTTCTCAAATACGGCGAGAACTCCTCCTCTTCCTCTTCAGTTAGCATGTCCGTGCTGTCGCCTTCACGTCTGCTCGCGGTGCGGTCTCTGTGTGTCGGGAATACTTGAGGTGTCAGGTGATCACCTGGTTCAGTTTGTGAGTCTGTGGCAGGTAAACCCTCCAGGCTGGACTCCTTCAAAAAGCCTGTGACGTCCTCCTCATCTTCATCGCGTGCAGCCATTGAGGCGAGGGTGACTGAGAACAGGTTGACATTGCCGGAGATGTCCCGCACCTCCTCGTCCTCTTTGGACTTCACCACCTCCTCGTCCTGACTTTGTCCCCAGACTCCACTTCGACTCCTCTCTTTCACCAAACAGAGCTGCGCTCCCTCCACCTCCGTCTCCACCTGGCCTTCGTCAGACTCTGCAGGCAGCGCCGTTACCTTCACCTTAGCAAATAACCTTGAACTTCCAGCGTCCAGTGCTGCCGTTGGCTCGCTGTTCGTTGACATGTTGCCAGAAAGCTCCTGACAGCAGCAGCTTTCCCCCGAGGAGAGATCCACTGCCCTGTTCACATAGTGCAAGTTGCCATCATCATCATCATCGTCCTCTGAGTTATCGTCAATGTTGGCAGAAGGTGATGTTGTGTGATTGTTATGCTCCCCGGTCTCCGAGGTAACTGAGATGGGATCTGGGACGGTAGGCTGCGGGGTCAGGACGTAGCCTTTGGTTAGAGCCGTCTACAAAGAGAAGAGAAAGAAGCTCTGAGAAGGTGGAACAGAGGCAAACTCTGCTGAAGACGTCTGAGTATCATCGAGTCACAGCTGTGTCTAAGTATGCAGGACAAACACATCAGCGAAAGCTGTTTTCTGGGGACAGTCACTGTGATCTGTTAGCTGTCTGACAACTACTCTTTCAAGGACCTAGAGATGGTCAAGAGATGCTTTTGAAGTAAAGGTTTAACTACAGCCAGCTTGAAGGCCTGTGGTACATAGTCGATTATTACAGATAGGTTGATCATATTTAAGATTGAAGCAAGATCTACATGGAGCAGCAGGGTAAAACAGAAGTAGTTTTCAGCTCAGCTGACTCATTTGCTTAACCTTTGAAGGAGTTTGGTCCTTCTGTGGAAATGCAAATCACAACATGCTGGAGGAGCTTTACGACTGTGGAGCTTCAAAGTATTTGAACTTTGCCCTCTGAGAGACGCTCATGGATGGAAATGAAGGCGATGTTCAACTTTACAGCAGAAATAAACACATCATTATAAAATCGCTCAAACCACAGGTGTTAGAGTGTATATGAAACTGGATTTCTTACAATTAGAGCTCTGGGCACAGTTTCCTTCAGTTTACAAATGACTCCCGTGTAGAAGAGGAGGAGCAGGCAGCTCGTGACGATGAAGATGGCAACCATCGGGACGCCGATGACCAAACCTAAAGTGAGGCCTGCAGACACACAGACACACATTATTCCATGCAGACGACCATCTGAACCAGCCGAAGTACAGCGGAGGGGTGTGGTTTGTGGCTCTGCTGTGGGAGGGATGGGTGGAGCAGGTGGCTAGGGGAGGAGTCCCACTGGCGAGAGTGGCAGACCTGGCATGTGTTAGTAATTATTCCCTCTGTATATTTACACAGATAAGGAGGCAGATGAATTGTGGCAGCTCATTATTGCTCTGACTCGGCAACAACGCCCGCCTTACCGGCTGCACATCAGCTCACCTCTCTGCTGGTCCACCGCCGTGGTGAAGGTGCACTTCCAGGCAGACGGCTCAGGTTCATGGTTGTTTCGGTTTCCGATGTTGAGCTTCACCTGTATGCAGTACTCCGCCCCTCTCTTTAAGTTTTCAAGGGTCAAACTTTTTTTTTCTGTTTCCAGCGTCTGCAGGTCAAAGAAGGAGGAAACGCGTCATTAAAATCACATCTGGCGTTTGTCCACGACCCACTGGTGTCATCCTCAGCATCGTTTTCTCCGCTGACCTCTACGCGGCCATGAAGACACCTTTGGAGGCCTGACCAGGTGTATAACACCTGCTCTGACAGGTGACTCTCAAAGTCAAAGTCTCCTCATGCCAATCAACCCGACACCTGCTTTTAGGCAGAAACCTGCTGTGATTGCAAGGGCGTAGATTTGGTTTTGGCATTGGTGGGGACGGACGATTCAACCACCGAACCCCGCCCTGTTTCTGTTTTTCCCCTTTTTGTCTTTGCTTCTTGATAAAAGGAGAAATATACTTGCCTACATGTGCTATTCTACATGCTTTTAAACTATTTAAAATTACAATTCATAGTTTTATATGTGAATTATATAATGTTAAATTACTATTAAACTAAGTATTTTAGACTTTAGTTTACTTCAGCCATATTCCATATAAATCAGGTATCATACAAAAATAAAAACAGCTTCAAATACAGTCATGACAATAAAAGAATATGACTTTAAGGACTTAACAACATTATTTCAGTTATAGTACACCAACATCTCTTACACATTAGCACTAAGGGAACACTGAATGACCTGCTGGTTTTTGTCCATAAAACTACTCATCTAATATTACCACAAAGTAAAAGATCTCTCAGCAACATTTTACGCACACGATTGCTCCGATCAAATCAGTGAGCTGGGATTTTTTATTCTAAACATGAACTACTGTTACCAGTTGGTGTTGGCACAAAACCTTCGGCCTTCTGTTAGAAAGCGGATGATAAATCTGAACTTCATCTTTCAGCACAACAATGACCCAAAGCACACATCCAGAACAACAACAGAATGGATTCACCGGAATAAGACTGAGGCTTTGGAAGAGACCAGACAGAGTCCAGACCTGAATTCCATCCAACCAGGGTTCACACGCCTTTTTCAGGTTCAAATTCAAGCACTTTTTAAGCACTTTCAAGGTCCCTTTTCAAGCTTTTCCAGCACATCAGCCCCCCGCCCAAAAAAGAAAAAAGAAAAAAAAGAATGCATGTTTCAGTGAGACCATGTGAAAATTAAAACAAATCATCCTAGGTGAACTTAAACACCTTTGTTCACCTTTTGTTAAGAAATAGAAAAACGCACCACACAAAAATACAGTGGAACCCCGACTTACGAATACCCCATTTCACGAAAAATGCCTTCCGAATCATGTGACAACCCCTTGGCTTCCGTACTTGCGCTTCGCTGTTCCACTTGAACGACGTATTGTTGTTCTAGTCAGCAATTAGCCTACAGCCTATCGTTCAGCATCGCCTCACTCAAAACGCGCAATGGGTGCTTCGACTTACGAAAATTTTTGACTTACGAAAGACCCTCAGGAACGAATTAATTTCGTAAGTCGGGGTTCCACTGTACTGCAAAAGGAAACGGTCGCCTTATATACATAGTGTATAAACTCAAAATGCAGATTTCAGTTAAAAATTAAGATGTGAAAATGTGAACAAATCAACTTGTTAGAGATGTTCTCCTCCTGTTGAACCCCCCCAAAAGAGAAATAAATAAGTCTTCTCATCAGATATTGATGCTTCTTTCCTGTGTGACAAGAAGTAGGAGACAGATGTTTGTTTGTTTTTTAAGTTAATTCCCAATAAAACTGTTTTATTGCTAACTACATTGCTGTCTGTATTATTGTTGAAGCCCTAAACGATCACCTTTAAAGTGTTTGTGCTGATAACATCATGTACAGTCAGACAGGCATGGAGAACAGCACTGACTGGGAGGCTTTGAACAGATCACATAGTTCAATTCAACATATAAGACTTTAAGAATGCACAAGCATCTACTTAAAATCTATTGAATTTATCATCCGTGATATTACTATGTGCAATTCCACTGTAATTTGTATCTCCCTTAAATAAACAGGCAGCCTTAAAGTATGAAACATTCATATACAAATACATATAAATGTGTGTACTGTCTGAGTGGCTGATAGTGCCCCACAGGCCTCAGTGTGAGCTTGAAGACATTTATAATGTTTAAGTAGTTTAATGTGTCGGTGCTGACGATAAACACATTTTGAATGAAAGCCGGGGAACTTTGGTAGCACAGAAACAAGTGGCTATTCTTTGTGACCATATGGATCACTCATATTACCATTATTTCAAATACTCAAAAAGCTGGTCCAGGGTATAACTGGCCGTTTTTGACTACTTTTGATTTGGCCTCTATATTTCACCTTTAAAAACTGTTTATCTTGCCAATCTGTTATTTTCTCATTTTGACATGTGTCAGCACAATTTATCTAAATTCAGACAAAATTTAAAATACGAGTAGAAAGTGATATTTTTGACTGTAAAACCCACAAGCATGTTTAAGGAATCATTTTCATAACTTGAAATGCAAATAGAAATTGTACATTTTTAAAAAATATGAACAAGTTTTGCAAACTAAGTTATCTGGTACTATTCACCTAAAAATGGAGCCAAGGCTCAGACGTTTTTCATATAACCATTCAAAACTATTTACAGAACAATCAGGTGTTCTGCATCAAATAAGAAGGCACAAATTATTTATGCAACTCCAAAAAATAGTTAGTGTCCACTCTAACACAGATGAGAACAGCACAGGGATAAACCTGCAGGTCTGACAGCAGGTGTGTCACTCAGCGTTTACACTGCAACCTGCCTTTGGTGGCTTTTTTGCAGCAACTGTGACATTCACTAGTAGAACTGACACACAAAACAAAACAACGACTACACACTAACTACACAAGACAACACACTAACTTGAGACTCCAAACACGGTAAACGTATCAAAACTCTCTCTCTCTCTTCCCTCTCTTCCCAACAACCAAATACCACATGTTGCCGTATCATTTTTTGATTGATCGACATGGTACATTTTTCCACCAATAGGGAAGGAGTGTTTTTTCTTTTTTCACTCACAAGCAAAGCGTGTTTGCTGGCGCTCTCCATAAAAAACGCCATTTTTACCGTTTCTTCACCGAGTAAACGCCACTGTTTTATTAAAAACAAAACACATCGGTTTTACGTGGCCTATTAACACAATTTAAAAACTGGTATATAGTTTGAAGTCCCCAGGTTGACCCAAGTTGAAATGGAGACTCTTGGTCTGTCGACCCCAGAGGGTTAACCAGAAAGCCTTAAGTTGGCTAGTTATGTATCGGGCTAATGTTTAAAGCTTTCACTTGAGTAAATTAACTCATTGCTAAGTAACGTTAGCCAAGTTCACAGCATATTCCATAATAGCGCTGCCATACTGCATCACACTCAGTGCATTTCAATCATTTCTCCAGCGAGTTTGATAGCTAGCAAAATAATAATCATTAAAAAATAGCACGTGTAGGGGCGTGGTTAGCAAGTAATGGCGTAAGACGTTTCTTGGAAGAGCTCCGCACCAGCCTATAGTTTTTTACTCATATCGATCTGTTTTTTGAGACCTTTCTGTTGATTCCTGACGTTTGTATATACTTTATAACAATGACGAAACCTAAAGCTTCAAAAGCCCGTGAAAAGACTGAGAAAATCGGAGAAGATGAAGGTGAGTCAGTGAATGTGGCTAACGAGCACGCGCTAGCTGAGGAGCCAAGTGCAAAAGGCCCCGTGACTTCCCAAGCAGCTAACCCGACGTCAGCTGACATAATGAGTGCAATTGCTAGATTGGAGACTTCGGTTGATAGCAAATTAACTGCTATTTCAACCACGATGAACGCCATGGAGGCCACTCTTTCCACTGTAACTGGGAGGATACATGATATTGAGGAGGCTGTAAATGGGCATGACGAGAGGATTGCTGTTTTTGAGGCGTTCTGCGACCCGCTCCAGAAAGGATACGATTTACACCACAAAAAATTGGATGACCTCGAGTTGCGGTCAAGACGACAGAATATCAGGATCCTTGGAGTTGCAGAGGGGACGGAGAAAGGAAACCCACTGGACTTTGCTTCTGAGCTTATTCCTAAGCTTCTGGGGAGTGAGAACTTCACGGGCAGGGTCGTGGTGGATAGAGCGCACCGTGCCCTGGGCCCCAAGCCAGCTGACGGGGACTGGCCTCGTCCTTTTATTGTAAGGCTGCACTACTATCCAACCCGTGAGCGTATCCTGAGGCTGGCAACACAAAAAGCTCCGCTGCAGTACAATGGGGCGAAAGTTTTCATCTTTCCGGATCTGACTGCGGAGGTGCTGGCACGGCGCAAGAAGTTTGAAGAAGTCCTCAAACGGTGCAGGGCGGCCAATCTACGCTACGGCTTTATTCATCCTGCTCGATTTCGGGTGACGCTGGACGGGGTCACACAGACTTTTGATAAGCCGGAGGCTGCCAAAAGATTCCTGGATCAGAAACTGGCCGTGGGTACAAATGAGTAGGACTTTTTAACACAACGGTTTACTTCCTCAGGTATATGTTTCTTCTGCATAAGCCTTATTTTTACTGTTCTAATGGGCGTGTTGATGTGGGCTCATACAGTTTAGGTCAGTATTATTGCTGTTATTACTTTCTATAATATGGACAGTATAAGCCTTCAGGGTCTTTGATTACTCTTTGATTTGCTGTATGGGAGCCTAGTAAAGCTCACACATATATGGGTTTATATGGCTTTTGTTTTTAATTTATCTGAATTTTTCCCATATATATTTTTTTTTCTTTTTTCTTTTTTTTCTTTTCTTTTATAAAGTGTCTTATAAATCTCCTTTGCTGGTGTGGGGCTGCAGGATGGGTTAGGGGTAGGATTGTAGCTACTACTATGTTCCTATTGGATATATTGGGTGGAGAAGGGCTTCGATTGGGGAGGCCCCTCATTTTTAGTGGGACTGTTCTTAGCGTTTTATGTTTTGATGTTTTTGTTCTATGGTGGTACAATCTTAAATGTGATAATTACAGAGTCTATAAGTACTGGTTGGCTAGTCAAATTAGGATAAGTAACATTTATGTTAAACACATTCAATAAGACTACACTGAGGTTGGTCAGCTGGAATGTGAAAGGCCTGGGTAATCCTGTAAAAAGGGCTAAGGTTCTTGCACACCTTAAACTATTGCAACCTGACATCATTTTTTTACAGGAGACGCATGCTAAGCGCAAGGTTCAATCTGTGCACCGTGCTAATTGGTTGGGTCAGGCATACAATGCTAATTTTGGAGCTAAAGCAAGAAGGGTTGCAATTTTATTCAGGAAGAATATTCCTTTCTGTCAAAGCACGGTTACTGTGGATCCAGGGGGAAGGTACCTAATTCTTACAGGTCTCTTGAACTCCTTAGCCGTCACTTTTGTAAACGTATACGGTCCTAACTTTGATCGCCCTGAGTTTTTTCAAAAGACTTTTAAGCTGTTGTCAAATGTAGGGATGGGTACCGGTGTCGGTTCTGACATAAACGGTAGTAACCAGACCGAAAAGCAGCGCACATTTCGGTGCTTTATTTCGGTGCTTTTTTTTTCCTGAGCCAATTCTAGCCAATCATTTTACGTTTCCGAGGATAGTAGGCGGGGCCAGGTACGTACGTTCTTTTAGAGCAGAGCTACAGATTAAAAATGCCCAAGGCAAAGCGGTCAAAAGTCTGGCTGTACTTCACAGCAAAAGATGCAAACTCAGCAGCCTGCAACAAGTGCTTTAAGCTGATACTGTGATACTGTCAAAGGAGGTAACACCTCAAATCTGATGAAACACCTGGCGACACATAGCGTTTTTTTAAAGCCGAAAAAAGCGCCGTGTTTGATAGCTTGCTGCGAGACCTCACACCGAGCACATCTACTGCGGGTGTGGTGCCTGTTATCGGACCCGGAGTTAGCAACATCCCCCAAAAACCCGAAGAGGAGAGTCCTGGCCCCTAGCCCTGTCAGCGTAGCAGAAATGATGACGGATGATGATGACAGCAGCAGCCGTTCTCCTCTGCGTGAGTAGCTTCATGTTGTTCGTGTGTAATTAACGTTGAGTACGCTAACCACGTTATTACATTAATGCATGTAAGGTGAACTAGCAAACACCGTCGTAGTTACATGCGGCTGTCTTCTTGTTTGATGGCAGATACTCCCTTCACCCTGGCCAAAAAGGCTCAAGTGACCAAAGTGGAAAACAGTTAAACATGAGAGGTTTTTGGACAAAGTTTGTGTTTTTTCCATTGTTTAAGCACTGCTTCCAGCCAAGAGTGAGACCATATATGCCCTATAGCTGCAGAAAAGGCTAACATTGTTATCTTTTTACAAAAAAAACAGCTGAACATGAGAGGTTTTTGGACCAAGTTTGTGTTCTCCATTCTTTAAGCACCGGTTCCAGCACCGTTTAAGCACCGGCACTGTTTCAAAAGTACCGGTTTGGCACCGGTATCGGATAAAACCTAAACGATACCCATCCCTAGTCAAATGTGAATAATTCTAATATTATAATAGCTGGGGATATGAATCTGGTACTGGACACCTGTTTGGATAAAAGTGCATCGGCTCATACCCAACAGTCTAAATCCAGTCATGTTGTGAGGAGTGCGTTGAAAAATATGAACATGGTGGATACTTGGAGATTACTTTATCCCACAGGCAGGGCTTACTCCTTTTTCTCTTCCGTTCATGGGTCGTACTCCCGTATTGATTATAGCTTTCTGGACTCTAAACTTATTCCAATTATGAGGGATGTTACCTACCATCCTATTTTAATTTCTGACCATAGCCCTGTGTCCATTGATCTGGATTTTGCAGATTTAGCCAACTTACAGAGAAGAAACTGGCGCTTTGATCCAACTCTGCTTAAAGATGAGACCTTTCATAAGACATTGGAGAAGCACATCTTGGATTATATTAATGACAATGATAAAGGTGATGTTAACGATGCAATTCTCTGGGAGAGTATGAAGGCGGTAATTCGAGGCCACATTATTTCGTTCTCTGCAGCTAAACGTAAATCCCAGGAAATGGCTTTGAAGGATCTGGAGTCAAATATACAGCAGCTAGAACAAACTTATCAGTCCTCTCCCAAAATAGAATTACTGGGCAAAATTACTAAAATTACTAAATTGAAGTGTGAGTATAATTCTCTGCTCAGCAAACAAGCTTGCCTTCAAATCACTAAGTGTAAGCAAACATTTTTTGAATTGGGTGATAAGCTTCGTAGGTTACTTGCAAGATTACTTAGAAAAACACAAGCATCACAAACGATACTATCGATCAATAACGAACATGGGCGGACCACTAGAAACCCCCAACAAATAAACAAGTGTTTTTTATCGTAATCTTTATAGCTCTAAAAGTTCTGCGAGTCAGTCATTGATTGAGGACTTTCTGGAAGTGTAATCTCCCAAAATTAGATGATGACGCAGTTGCAGATTTGGAGGCGGACTTCACGTTAGATGAGATTAGGACAGCTATTCAACAGATGTCAAATAATAAGGCCCCTGGGCCGGATGGTTTTGGAGCAGAGTTTTATAATGCTTACACCTCATTGCTAGCCCCTCTGATTTTGCGTATGTTTAACTATTCAAAAGTGTCTGGCTCTTTGCCAGGTTCATTGTATCATGGTGTAATCTCATTGATTCTTAAAAAAGATCGCGATCCTATGTCTGTCTCGTCCTATCGGCCTATATCTCTCCTTTCTGTTGAGACCAAGATATTAACAAAAGTTTTATCAAATCGCCTTAAAGATCATATTGCTAAACTTATACATCCAGATCAATCAGGGTTTATCCCTAACCGCTACATTTATTTTAATTTGCGTAGATTATTTAATCTCATATATAGTCCTGCTAGGTGTTCAGATGACTCTGTGGTAATAGCTTTGGATGCTGAAAAAGCTTTTGATCAGGTCGAGTGGCCGTATATGTTTACTGTATTATCCAAATTTGGATTTGGTGATTCTTTTATCAATTGGATTAGAATTTTGTACAAAGGACCTATGGCCTCGGTAAGGACCAATAATGATGTATCAAACCCTTTTCGATTGCACAGGGGCACGTGACAGGGAGATCCCTGAACTTATGCCTCTGTCGGATGGGGTGGACATGGCTTATCTGCATAATACTCCATTTAGAATAGCGCTAGATAAGTTTGAATGTCTCGGTATCACAGTCACACGTAAGGTGTCACAACTTTTAAAGCAAAATTGGGATAGAAAAGTTAATCAGAGAATATTGAGTTTTGGATCAGATTGCCAATTTCCATGGTGGGGCGGATTAATGCCATCAAAATGGTAGTTTTGCCCAGATTTTTGTACCTCTTTCAGTCAATCCCAGTGTGCATTCCCCAGTCATATTTTAAAAAGCTGGATTCTATTGTATCCTCCTTTGTGTGGTCGGGTAAGGTTCCTAGAATTTCCAAAAAACATCTTGTTAAACATAAGACTTGTGGTGGCCTTGGACTCCCAAATTTTAGATTACATTACATGGCTGCAAACTTAAATATTTTTTCATTTTGGCGAAGGTGTACTCAGGTGCTGATTTGGAAGGACAGCCTTCATGGTTGATGATGGAACACCTGTCTTGTAGACAAACTTGTCTTCCAGCCCTGCTTAATAGCCCGATAAAAGTGAAGAGTACACTATATGGCAGAAATCCTGTAAGTCAAAATTCAATTAAGGTCTGGAACCAACTATTGGGCACAGTAAAGGCTCCTAAAATGTATCTGGATGCTCCCATTTGTAACAATCATGCCTTCAGACCTGGGCTGGAGGACATCACGTTTGTGACATGGCAAGGAAGAGGGATTTGTTCCCTCAAAGATATTTACATTGATGGACTTTTTCCATCTTTTCAGCAACTGAGGGTGAAATTTAATCTTCCTAATTCACATTTTTTCAGATTTTTACAGTTGAGACATTTCATCAAAGCATCTACTCCACAATAAGATTTGATTCCTCGAAACTCAGTGCTTGACAGCTTCGTGTCAGTTGAGCCCTACATTGGAGGTGCTGTGTCTCGCTTTTACAGGGCCTTACTAGATATATACAGTCCTTCATCTGATACTTTTAGGGAGCAGTGGCAGGAAGAACTGGGGCTGGATGTTACTGATGATGTTTGGCAAGAGTGCATTAAGAGTATATATTGTAGTTCTATAAATGCTAGACATAATCTGATCCAATTTAAGGTTGTGTATAGGTTGCATTTTTCTCCCACTAAAGTGGAAAAAATATATAAGAACGTTTCAGCCCTCTGTGTTAAGTGTTCAAGTGATCGAGGAACTTTATCTCACCTTTTCTTTCAATGCCGAAAACTGCAGCTTTTTTGGAATCATCTGTTTGATTTTCTGACCAAAGCCATTGGCAGGGAGGTCCCATGTACCCCCTTTGCAGCATTGTTCGGGGTGTCTGAACCGGGATGGGCAAGGGACAAGACAGAGACGCAGGTTGTGTCATTGACTACACTTGTGGCTAGAAAGCTGATACTTCTCTGCTGGAAGTCTGATAAACCTCCTACCTTCGAAATGTGGTTGAGAGAATTTGGAAATGTACTCCATCTGGACAAAATCAGGTTTACCTTGTCTAACCGAGAAAGAGTGTTTTATAAGATTTGGCAACCAGTCATTAGCCTGATGGATAAACTTAAGTGAAGTGTACTCTGTTTTAACATTTATATATGCTGTATCACCACCTTGTTGACTTGCTGTCCACCTTCTATTGTGTTCTCTTGAAGGTGGTTGTTGTATACTGTCCAATTATAAAATCAATAAAAATATATTGGAAAAAAAAAATAGCACGTGTAACGTACACGTACTGGAAAATTATTTACTAGCACTCACCTATCATGCGACTGTTGTTTTTCATCAAACACTCATTAAAACAGCAACCTACAGGTATGTTAGCGCACTCATCCCCGACTGGCCGAGGGAGGGGCGGGGTCACACGTTGAAACAGACAGCGGCGCAAGGCAGCCCAGGCGGGAAATTTTGCTTTTACATTTTGCGACTCATTTTATTTTTCTATCTGATAAGAAAACTATTCAATCAGATAGTTATTTGTTGTGAATGAAATACAGTTACACTTTCAAGCACTTTTAAGCACCACACCTGAAATTCAAGCACTTTTCAAACCTTGAAAAGACAACATTAAAATTCAAGGATTTTTAAGGATTTCAAGCACCCGTACGAACCCTGTCCAACATCTGTCGGCTGATCTGAAGAGGGCTGTGCACAGGAGATGTCCTCGCAATCTGTCCAATTTGGAGGGTTTTTTGCAAAGAAGAGTGAGCAAATATTTCTACATCAAGATGTGCCATGCTGATAGGTTCCTACCCAAAAAGACTGATTAGAGTGATAAAAGGCAAAGGTGCTGCAACAAAGTATTAGTTTAAGGGTGTGCATATTTGTGCAACCAGGTTATTTTATGCCAAATCTGCGCCTTTGTGTGATTGGCTGCATTTCCATTTTTATATCGTATATGTACTGTATGTGTTTTACAGCCGCGCCTGGACACCAGTCAGCGACCCCTGGCTCAGGGACAGGATGGTCTGTAGGCCCGTGTGACTGAAGCCTCAAACAGGTTTAAAGGAACTCTGGAACAAAGACTTTCACCAGCTGAGGTCTAAATCTGCACATTGATGTTGGGATGAAATGGATGTCCTACCCCGATTTCTCCATCGGTTCTGATCCGAAATGAGACTCTGAAACTGGCTCTGTATTCTTCCTGGATACCGGGAAAGTTAGGCACGTCATCAACCCGAGGCAGTGAAATGTTGATCTGGATGTAGTTTTCATATCCGACCAGTGAGAACTCTGGAGGACCTAATTTAGCTTGTAAACAGAAGAAAACACGCGGTCACCTTTTGGTAAAGATTCAACCTGTCCAGAGATTTTAGTTCAATCAAAGCCTGATGCATCTGGATTATTAGAGAGTAACTGAGTCTGTAAAGTTACTGTGTGTACCTGCAAAGTACCAGGTGAGTCACAGACACACTGAACCAAACACAGCTGACATCTTTGAATACAAATGATGAATTCTGACACTGCAGTAACCTCACTAACACTGTGGGACACACTTAAATCCAA